>NW_006408657.1:8510059-8513050 GCF_000296735.1 Chrysochloris asiatica
AGAGAGAGAGAGAGAGAGAGAGAGAGAGAGAGTCCTGGTGTGGTGCTGTAGGTTAATGCGCCAGTCTGCAAAGCCATTTGAACTACAAGGTAGGCAGTAGTTCAAGCTCACCAGTTGCTCCTCAGAAACCCTATACAGGGTTGGAATCGACTTGATGACACTTAACAACAACAAATATATATATATATATATGACATGACATGAAGATAGTAATTTGCATCTTAAAATGTCAGTCAGTTTCCACTTTAGATCTTTAGATCATAGTAACTGGTCTTCAGGTTCAAGAATTATTACTGAGACTGAAAAAGTAATGGACAGTGAGCATATATCAAAATGGGATGTTGTTGTTGTTGTTGTTGTTGTTAGGTGCCATGGAGTTGGAACCGACTCATAGTGACCCCATGCACAGTAGAACGAAACAATGTCCGATATTGTTAAGTGCTGTCAAGTCAGCCAACTTGCATAGGGTTTCCGAGGATCGACTGGTGAGTTTGAACTGCTGACCTTGTGGTTCAAACCAACCTTGTGGTGGAGTGCTTGTAGACTTTATGATAGCTGTTGTGGCTGGTCATTGTACATATGAATTTGTTTACACATGACTAAATTTTCATTGGGGATTTTTTTATTTTTTTCAATATTTTTAGGCCTGGCATTTTTTCCATTGTACACTATATGTATCAGGTATGATGAAAACGTGTTTACGATTCTATTTTATCATGCTGGAAAGGACACTTTTCAATAATTTTGCAAAGCTTTTCCTCACTATCATTCTGTAAGCATTTCATAAAATAAAAAGTCTCAGGTCCCCAGCTGCATTAATGTTTAACTGTAGGCCTGTTGCAGCAGAATATCAACTCTATTCATCAAGTTCTTGCAAAGAAAATGAGGTAATGATTTACTTTAACAGGCTGAATTTTACACTTTTGTTCCAGAAATTCTGAATCATTCACAGCATACTTCCTACCTGGTAGTGATCCAGAGTTTTCTGTAAAACCTGAGACTGGCAAACTTCCTCCTTCTAAATCTGCTGGAGTCCTCATTAAAGTGGGATTTATACCTCAAATGTACAGCAGAAAATACAAAGCAACATTAGTAATACAGGTAAGTTCTAGAAAGATAATAGTCAAGGATATTTAATATACTTAAGGCATATATGTGATTATAGCCTGAGGCATAGAGGTTTGGGTTTACAACATGCATGGGATGGGAGGGGGGGCACAACTCAATCATTAACACTTAGTATGTTTGAATCCATTTTGATGGCCTGTGTGCCTTCAGCCTAGGTAGCACATCTTCCAGCACTATGCCACACACCAGTCTACTGTGATCCATGGAATATTTAATCAGTGCTAATTTTTAGAAGTGACTTGTCAGCTCACTCTTTCTACTTTTAGTCTGGAAGCTACACTAAAAAAAAACTCTCTACTGTGGATAAAACAGCTGGTATTTTAAAAACTGGTGGCATAGTTTTCAGCATAATAGTATTACTCAAGACAAAACAGTATGATACACTAACAGCAGGTGGTAGAAGTTCCTTCTTATACATAATTTTCAATAAATTTGGAGTTCCTTTTGAACTAAAATAGATTTAATTCTGATCTACCTTTAGTATTTGTAGTTCTCTAAAAGAAACCATTATTATTATTATTATTTTATCATAATCTACACTAAGAAAGGGGAGTGCAGTCAGTGGCTTCATACAATAAGTCCTAGACTGCTAACTACGAGGTCTATGGCTTGAGCCTGCCAGCCACACCGTGGGAATAGACAAGGCTTTCTGCTCCCGTGAAGATTTAAAGTCTCTGAAACTCTATACAGGGTCTCTATGAGTCAGAACTGACTTGATGTCACTTAACAACAACAACAAAAGCACTGAATGAACTATGAAGAAAAGGTCTCACACACTGATCACACATAGAGAATAATAATATTACTATTCAAAAGTGAACTTATTTCATTGGTTGTTTTATTGACATTTTGTCTTACTTTTATTTTGTCTAGCAAAGTACTTTTTAAAAAAAATGAAATATTTTAAAATTTTATTAATACTAGAGGAAAGTAAGGAAAGTGTGAAAGAGATAAATAATGATCATAGAATGATTTGGATATTGATATATCGTTTTCCTATAATGAATCTTCAAATATTTAATTAAGTTTATGTGATTTGAGGTAAATATTAATTAAAGCATATGGTATTGTGAAAATATTGAAGTCTAAAATAAAATAGTAGCTAAAAATAATTTAATTGAAAAAACAAAATTTAAGCGGAACCAAAAGGTCATGAAAAAGTCTAGGGAAAAAAAGGATGTTGGAAGAGATTCTGAAACTAGCTTTTAAATGTAGAATGTCTGATATGGCAATGTGGGATAATGCACTGCACCACAAGGTTGGTTTGAACCACAAAGTCAGTGGTTCAAACACACCAGCTGTTCCTTGGAACCCTATACACAGTCACTATGAATTGGAAGTGACTCAGGCACTTAACAACAAGAATAACAAAGTAGAAGTAATGATGTAAAATAGCTGAACAGAAGATATCAAAGAGCAGCTGGAGACGACAAAGTGAAGAATTATAATGAAATATGAAAGACTTGGAAACCCAAAAGAACATGCTCAGCATTTTTCAAGCTAAAATACCTGAAGAAACAAGTCAAGCCTCCAGTTGCAATATAGAGTGGCTGGTGAGTCTGAATTGCAAGTTCGTTGATTCAGACTTACCAGCCACTCCTTGAAAACCGTATGTATACAGGGTCTCTTTGAGTCAGAACTGGCTAGACAGCACTTAACAACAACACAGATGTATATATATATATATTGTATGCCCCTTGGAAACCCTATACAGGGTCACTAAAAGTCAGAAACAACTTGATGACACTTAACAAGAATGGCAATAACATGAAAAAAATATTGAATGACGTTGTTGTTAAGTGCCATCGAGTTGGTACTGACCCATAGCGACCTTATGCACAGCAGAACGAAACACTGCCCAAT
>NW_006408657.1:8515470-8549744 GCF_000296735.1 Chrysochloris asiatica
GTAGTATTAACTGGACTTCCCTTTAGGCGTATGGATATTATCCTATCACAGACAGTGTTGTGCCTCATGACTGATCTGTATATGTTCTTTTTGATGATGAATGCCACACCATTCCTCTTCAATTTGTCATTCCTGGCATAGTAAACCATGTGGTTGTCAGATTCAAAATGGCCAATACCAGTCCATTTGAGTTCACTAATGATGTAGGGAGCATCAAAGAAGATGGATGAAATACAGAGTCATTGCACCAAAAATAATTGGTTGCTATTCATCCATTTTAGGAGGTAGCATATGATCAATAACTGGTGGTACTGAAGGAAGAAGTTCAAAGCACACTGAAGACATTGATGGAAGACAAGGCCCTAAAATATCATTGAATATGATTGAAATGTTTCAACAAACAGATGCAGCTGGATGTTCTCCCTTATCCATGCCAAGAAATTTGAAAGACAACTTAGCCAACAGTCTGGAAGAGGTCTGTACAAGGGGACTTCAAAAACTTGTGGAATAATTCCATTATCTTTCACGTCCAATATCCATGGCCTTGTTAATTTCCCCTCCTACTTGTGAGAAATACAAGAAAATTGATCAAACAAAATACAGAAATTATAGTACAATATCATTAATATCACACACAAGTTAGTTTGCTGAAGATCATTCAAAAATGTTTTCAGTAGTATACCCACAAGAAACTGCCAGAAATTCAAGCTGCTTTCAAAGAGGACACGGAATGAAGGGTATCATTGCTCATGCCAGATGGATTTTGGCAAAAAGCAGAAAATACCAGAAAGATGTTTACCTATGTTTTATTGACTCTGCAAATTTATTCAACTAAATCAGTCATAACAAATTATGGATACCATTGCAAAGAATAGGAATTCTAGAACACTTAATTGAGTCATGGGGAACATGTACAAAGACCAAGAGGCAGTCTTTCAAACAGAACAAGGACTACTTACTGCCTGGTTTAAAATCAGGAAAAGTGTGTTATGGTTGTATTCTTTCACTATACTTATTCAGTCTGTATGGTGAAAAAATAATACAAGAAGCTGGACTCTATGAAGACAAATGTGGCATCAGACTATAAAGAAGATTCAGTAACAACCTGCAATATTCAGGTGACACAACCTTGCTTCCTGAAAGTGAAGAGGACTTGAAGCCCTTACTGATGAAGATCAAAGATTATAGTGACTATCACTTTCAACACAAAGAAAAGAAAAATTCTCACAACTGGGCCAATAAGCAACATCATGATAAATGGAAAACATATTTAAGCTGTCAATAATTTCATTTTATTTGAATCTATGAACAATGGCCATGGAAGGCGGCTGTCAAGAAATCATACAAGGTATTACATTAGTGAAGTCTACTGCAGAAAACCTCTTTAAATTGTTAAGGAGTATAGGTGTCACTTTGAGGACTAAGGTGCACCCAGACCCAAGCTATGGTATTTCCAATCGCCTTACTGGACAGTTAGTTATAAGGGAGGCTAGAAAATATTGACACATTTGAATTATGGTAAAAGTGCCCAGCTACCACTACTGAATGTTACCACGAAGGACACAATAGAAAGTCCTGGAAACTCAAATTCATAAAAAAAGACCAGACTGACTGGACTGATCAGACTAGAGGAAACCCAGAGATTATTGCCCTAAGATACTCTTTTATTTACTTATAACCTGGAACTGAAACTACTATGGAGGTTACCTTTCATCTATATAATACATTGCCATATAAACTATTAACAGTCAACTGTCTGAGATCAGCTGGTCAATGGTTACTCAATAGCAAAAAATGTAAAGATGAGGAGCAAGAAGGGCAGAAATAATGAGAGTGCTGACACATTGTGGGGGGTTGTAAACAAAGTCTGAGAACAATTTGTGCATAAATTGTTGAATGGAATTTATATTTTCTTTGTAAATTTCACATAAAATATAATAAAATAATATTCACATACACAAAATGAATGATCCCATCTGAATGGAAGGGAAAAGGGAGTTGGGATGATTATGCACCAACTGTTCTTACAATCCTTGATTGAAAAGTGTCCCTAGGATTTGTTAATTCCCTAAAACCATCAGAAAAGCTTTCTAGAGATATATATACACACATATATACAACTATTGCATATTCATACATATTGTGTGTGTGTGTATATATATATATATGTATATATATATATATATATATATATATATATATATATATATATATATATATATATATATTCATCAGCATCACATTGCAAAATTGCTTGATAATTCATTGAAATACATTCAATAAAAATTAAGACTTTAAAAATAGTATCTTTACACCAGTAAGGAGAAGTGAGGGAAAAACAGCAATGAAGCTGCTAGCTAAGCTCTACACGGTTCAATAGACTCCTGTGAACATGGGTGGAGACCTGGTTGGCCAGCATTGTGGCAAGACCTGGGGACTCCTGGGCCCAGAGTCAGTTACATAGCCACAGAGGACTAGAGTGGAGAGTGAAGCATTCAGCAGATAAGAAGAGACGGCATATGCACAAGAACACCCACACTTGCAGATAATATCCAGTTGACCTAGCTTCATTGACTGGATGATTAGAGCTCAACTAGAAGAAGAAAGAAGTGGAAAAAAAGAGAAATTTGATACAATTTGATGAACTTCACCTACACCTATGGATGCAGTAGCTCAAAAGAGGGAACAAATCTTTACAGTGATGATCTTTTCCACCCCCTCTATATAGAGTAGATAGGGATGGGCAACTTGGACATTGGCTATCCAAAATGCGGAAGGGGGGCTACAAAGGCAAGACAAGCTTTCAAGAGGGAACCTAGATCCAGAGGGTGTGGAGGAAGGTAGAATCTCCACTGAATAGTATCCAATCTGTCTGGGTGGGACTGATGAAAGGAGATGCGGATAGGTCTCTTGTAATACAATAGTGAATAATTGTTATCAGGACTGACTGTGAGGGTTGGAAATGTAAAGGTAGATGTTTGTAGCAAAAGGAGGGGAGTGATTGACTATGCAGTCCAGGAATGGAGGTCCCTGGGACCATCAAGGGAGAAGAGTGAAGTATGGGACCCTACCCATAGAAACAATGACACCAGAGATGGAGGCAGAGACGATGACGTGGAGACATGGAGCGGCTGGGGACTCTAGACTCAGAGAGGGAGAGGGGCTGTGTGGCTGACGACCGGGGAGCAGGCTTGTAGGGTATGCCCTTTGGTTGGTTGATGATACATGGAGGGGATTGTAACCATGGCAATGAAACAATATACTATAGGATGAATGTAAAGCTAATGTTCTCCCATGTAAATTGTCACATAATTCACAGTAAAACATTAAAACAAATCAAAATAAAAAATGTATTGCATTAAATTAAAAAAAATAAGTCTCTTTATAGGAATCTTCTTATAGAAAGTAAAAAAAAAAAAAAAAAAGTTAAAGTCACTACATGTAGTTCCGCATCTGTACCCGGTAGAACCAGGCATGGGTGCATGTCACTTAATGTAGCTCACTCACTTAGACCAAGTATATGCTGGATGCAGGTGCCTTCATCTAGTCCACTTGTTTGTACTCAACATTTTCCATGCCTAAGTGCAGATTCCTTAGTTTCCTTATTCTTACCCACTACATGCCAGGTGTGAGTGCAGGCCCCTTCTTGTAGCTCACTTAGTTGTACCCCAAATGCAAGACTAGGCTAATGTCCTTTCTTGTAGTTTACTCATGTGTAACCACCAGGGGTCAGGTATGGGTGTAGGTCTCTTTATGTAGCTCACTTAGTTGTACCCAGGAAGTGGGTCACTTGTAATGAGAAATTTACAATGATATACTCAACAGTCATCAAAATGTAGTTTTGGTTTTCAAAATGAATATCCTTGTGTAAAATAAAATATTATCTAACCCACATTCAGTATGGTTCTTGGTTTGGTCCTCGTTTGACTCACTGAATCTGGATTCAGAATAACTACAAACACCAAATTAAAAGGTCAGACATAATTAAAATAATGCCGGGCCAGAAGTACAAGAAATGAATATACCATATGGTATGATGCTGTGGGATAAAACACTGGGTTGCAAAGGTCTGTTTGAATTCAAGGTCGGCAGTTCAAACTCACCAGTCTCTCCTTGGAAACCCTATACAGGGTTACTATGAGTCGGAATCGACTTGACAGTACTTAACAACAATAATCAACATTCATTGATAACACACTCCATGGCAAACTACACTGCGCTATTCACTTGGACTGGGTTTATTCTGAATTAGTTTTCTAAGCATGAGTGTTAATAAAAAGGTTTAGATCAATGTAGTTGGGATCAGGAAATTCTGCAAGAACAATGATATGTAAGTATGAACACAATCATGCAGAAAACACTACATGGCCTAATTCAATGTTGCTTTATTGTGCATATATACAGAAAAGAAAAAGAAGGATTTTTAAATTAGTTGCTGTAAAAATTGTACTGACTTGGATTTAGATTAAGGATGCTGTCAAGGATTTTCCACCACTCTTAGAATGTTTATGTAATCATATAATCTTTTGACTTTCTTAATCTAAAAAAGCAGAAGCCAAGGTGCTGTGCCAGTCAATTCTATAGTAACACCTAAATGCTTACATATAAGTTCATCTTGCAAAGTATTGTTTTCATTAGCTCATATATTTCATACTGGAGTCCTGGTGTGGTACTGTAGGATAAGCACTGGACTGCTACTGAAAGTCAAGCCCACTAACCTCAGAAACCCTACACAGGATCACTATGAGTCCAAACCAACTTGAAGACACTTAACAACATCAAAAACATGATTCATACTGGGCAACAGTTTCAAGCAAACCAAATAGATTGCTTCTCCTCACATCAGAGGGATGTTTAGCACTTCAGTGGTGGCAAAAGTTTTATTGACTGATTATGAATTCATAAAGCCAAGTAACTTTCTTTAATTTATTTTCTACATTAAGATTATGTCAGTATAGGGATAGCTTGAGTTTTGTGCCTTTTCCATACCCTACTTGGAGAAGAAGAGAGGTCAATTATAGTAGATTTTTTCCACTTTTCTCTTAGTCCCTGGATTATTATTATATATTATATAATATTATATATTCTTCATATAAAATTTCTCCCTTTCTTTGTTTCCAGACAGCAAATATGTATTGGTTGTTTGAAGTTAATGGATTACCTCAACGTACTATGCCACCAAGAAATGTACCAGCCAAAATCGATAGTTCTAACAAGACTTTTGAACAAAGGATAATTCATAGGCGCAATTTTATACGAGAAAATGTTAAACTCCTAAGCACTGGGGTGTCCTCAACTATCAAGGGTGCTCCTTTGACTTCTAAGAACAAATAAAAAAAAACTCATTCGTCTCAAAATTTGTCTTGGTTTTAACTATAATTGAAACTATTTTCATAATTGTTATTGTATCTTTTTGGAATATTCCTAAGCGATCATAATTTAAATAAAGTGTTGTTGTTAAGAGCTGTCGTGCCAGTTCCAACTCTTAGCGACCTACTATAGGGTATCTGGAGTCATGGTGTAGTGCTGTAGGATAAGAGCAAGACCACAAGATCAGTTTGAACCATAAGATTGGCAGTTAAAATTCATTCATTAGCTCTCCAGGTTTGAACATTATCCTCTCATAATTACAATAGGCCCTCTATATTTTCCTCCTTATAAATCAAATTTCAGAATAAGCAATAGCTCATTTCTGAGTTATGTTTGTGTTTTAAAATAATTCTGGTTGCAAATTTTTAAAATAATTCTGGTTGCAAATAATTCTGGTTGGTTCATTTTTTTTTTAACACATTAATGATAATATTATCATATAAGACTGGAGATTTCACCAATTATTATATATTATTTAGAATATTATGCACTATTTCCTAGGTAATTAATTTAGAGGTCCATGCACATTTGTGTATGTAGTCAGTTTATATGCTCCTGTATTTCCTATGAATGTAAGAAATGATCCTGGAGGAAGTTCATTTTGACGCTTGGCTAATCCTTGGGAGTCAGTCATAAACTAAAGTATAAGAAAGGATGTTTCTTGGAGCCTGTCAATGAAGGGAAATAGAATAATAGTCAGCTGTCAATAAGGATCAGCTTCCAGACATTTTTGATGCAAATTATCTGTGCCATCTGGAGCAGGTTGCTTACCGTTTATGCCATATTTCCTCACATGCAAAGGAAGGAGCTGTGCTAAGGCAGGGGTTGGCAAGCTATAGCCTGGGGGGCAAATTTAGCCTACTACCTGCTTTGTAGGAGTCCTGGTGTGGTGCTCTAGGATAGACACTGCATTGCTATTCACCATGTTAGTGGTTCAAACCCACCAACTCCTTCTTAGAAACCCTATATAAGTTGCAATCAACTTAATGGCACATAACCACCACAACAACCTGCTTTGTAGGACCTGCTAGTTTAGTATTTTGTACTTTTTAATGGGTGGGAAAAATCAAAAGATGAATAATATTCTGTGATGCATGGACATTATTTAAAAAATGCAACTCTCAGTGTCGATAAATGACTGTGGCAAAGCACCCAGAATCATACATTTATCTATGACTGTTTCATGCTACAACAGAAAGTTAAGCAGTTGTAACAGAGATCATAAAAGATCCAAAGTTTAAAAATGATTTTTCTTTACAGAAAAGTTTAGCAGCCCCTGCCTGTACTGTGTCCTAGACGACACAGTTAAGTATTCCACTACCTACTGAAAGAAAGGTGTGCAACAAGGTTGTATTCTTTCGCCATACTTATTCAACCTGTATACTGAGCAAATAATCCAAGAAGCTGGATTATATGAAGAAAAACATGGCGTCAGGATTGGAGGAAGACTCATTAACAACCTGTGACATGCAGATGATACAAGCTTCCTTGCTGAAAGTGATGAGGACTTAAATATTTACTGATGAAGATCAAAGAACACAGCCTTCGGTATAGATTACATCTCAATGTCAAGAAAACAAAAATCCTCACCACTGGACCAATAAACACCATTCTTACCAATGGAGAAAATATTGAAGTTGTCAAGGACTTCATTCTTCTTGGAACAAATATCAACACTCATGGAAGCAGTAGTCAAGAGTTCAAATGACATATTGCATTAGGCAAATCTGTTGCACAAGACCTTTTTAAAGTGTTGAAGAGGAAAGATGTCAGCTTGAGGATTAAGGTGCACCTGACCCAAGTCATGGTATTTTCAATAACCTCATATGCATGCGAAAGCTGGACAGTGAATAAGGAAGACCATAGAAGAATTGCTGCTTTTGAGTATGGTGTTGGAGGAGAATATTGAAAGTGCCATGGACTGCCAAAAGAACCAACAGATCCGTTTTGAAAGAAGTGCAGCCAGAGTGTTCCTTGGAGTCCAGGATGGCTAAACTTCATCTCTTATACTTCGGACATACTGTCAGGAAAGAACACTCACTGGAGAAGGATATCATGTTTGGTAAGGTGGAGGGTCAGAGAAAAAGAGGAAGACCCTCAACGAGATGGATTGGCCAAGTGGCAGCATCGATGGACTCAAACATGGCAACAACAGTAGTGAGGTTAGCCCGGGATTGGGCAGTGTTTCATTCTGCTGTGCATAAGGTTCCTAGGAGTCAGTACCAACTTGATGGCACCTAAAAACAACAACTGAAAGATTGGCAGTTCTAATCCACACAGAGGACTGGAAGAAAGGCCAGAGAAATGAAGCCCAGGCAATCTACTTCCAAAATGGTCACAGCTGCTGAAAATCCTGTGCAGTACAGTGCTATTCTGACACAGTTGGGTCTCCATGAGTCAGAACTGGCTCCATGGCAACTAGTTTGGTACTAGTCCAAGGATTACCTGTATGGAACACTGTGGGTTGATCAGTAGTAATTTCCTTGCATAACGTACAGTAGAGTTCTGAAAACACATCTGTGGATTCAATAAGCAATCTTAACTGTGATTAAGGTAGAGGGAAGTGGAGGCCCGCATACTTCAGATTTGTCTTCCCTGGACTGGGCAAGAGTTAAAATTCTTTGAATTTCTAAAAGTCTCTCTTATTCTCTGGCTCCTAAAGATGTTTCTTTGATAACAGAAAAATAACAACACTCGTGTGTCCCTTTCTATACTGTTCTCTGCACGTGAGTGTGGATGGGGGTGGGGTGCAGTAAAGTTAGTCTGTGAATATATTCCTTACAATGTCTTCATATTCATAAAGTTTCTAAAATATCATAAGAAAGTAAAATGGCTTCTTCCGTGAATGCACCTAGAGATCTAATTGCATTTAGATTTTGGTGGTTTTGGTACTGCATAATATTTAAATAATCTTAAACTTCTTTATATTGAACCTGTTGAGAATCACAAATCATCCTGAGACACTCCAATAATTTAAATGAAAATTTCCAGAATGGAGTGCATTTGTTTTTTACTTTTCTGTGTGATGAAAATGTGGATAAGATTCTAGAAGATTATACTATTAACTATTTCAAATTGTCAATATTTCAAAAATACTGAATATTGTGATGCTAGATTATTGTATTTAAAATATTTCCTGGATGATGCATTTCTAGGGAGAAATATTTGTAATTTGACATTTCAGTACAAACTATTACTTGTTTAAAGACATATGGATGGGATGAGGTAGTTCAAGTAGACAAAGCTGAATAATGAATACAATTCTGCAGCCCATGAAAGAATGATAAAACAAATTTTCTCATATCTACTTTAGAATCACAGAAGGATTCTAGGAGGTACCCTGCTCATTTTCTGTGGCAGCCACTGTTCCCCGATGGACTAAAGCCTGCTGTAAGCACCCACAAATCTCTGCTTCATGGCTTTCTCTGGGCTCAGGAGCATGCTTTGGCCTGGAGGAGTGTGAACAGGAGAGAAGTGTCAGGGAGTTCATGCCCCTGGGAGCAAGTCTTGATCAGTAGATCAATAATGGATCGACAGTGGATAAGAGTAGGTTAATAATTTTCCCTCATTCATGTCCCTTGAGTGGGACAACTCTGAGATGTTCTTTCTCTGTTCTCAAGGTCTCCAGCAGGACTGTATTCCAGTAGCCTACAGTGGTAACACTCTCAATAACACATCCTGGATGAACGTTCTTCCCTTCCTTGCCTCATTTCCCCATTCCTTTAAAGTATCTCCTGCATTCAACTCCTAAACTATTTGCATTAAAACCTGTATCAGTGTGTAATTTGTGGAGCTGTGGGCTAATAATGCATCAGACTGCAAAGCTGTTTGAACTGCAAGGTTGGTGGTTCAAGCTAACCAACTGCTCCTTGGAAACCCTATACAGGGTTTCTATGGGTCGGAATAAACTTGACGGCACTTAACAACAACAACAACAATCTAAGACACTCTTGATCTCTGCCATTCAAAAACAGCATAGGCAACCCTACCTCCCACAAAACCATTGGGCAATATTGATTATGAATCTTAGTGAATTTGGAACAATGACCCTCACATTCCATTCATTGTGTCCCTAGATTCCAAAGGAGTTTGCACTAAACTTAAAGCCTCAGTAATAACCGAATAAAGAAAGGAAAAGAAGTACTTCATAAAAATAAAAACAGTTATGAACCACTGTCATTAAGTCCAGCTAAGTCATTTCCGACGCGTAGTGGTTACGAATCGGGCTGCGAACCACAAGGTCAGCGGTTCAAAACTACCAGACGCTCCGCGGGAGAAAGATGAGGCTTTCTACTCCCATAAAGATTTATACCCTCGGGAACCCTGTACAGGGTCTCTATGGGTCGGAACCGACTAGACGGCACTTAACAACAACAACAATGACCCTGTATAGGGTTCTGAAAAGCAGCTGGTGGATTTGAATAGCCGACTTTGAGGTTAGCCGTCCAGGGCTTATCCTACAGTGCCACACTAGAACTCCTATGAACCATTGTTGTTGTTGTTGTTATGTGCTGTGGAGTCGGTTCCGACTCATAGAGACGCTGTACAGGGTTTCTGAGGCTGTTAATCTTTACGGGAGCAGAACGCCTCATCTTTCTCCCATGAAGCAGCTGGTAGTTTCGAACCTCTGACCTTGTGGTTCGCAGCCCGATTCGTAACCACTAAGCTACCAGAGCTCCTTTATGAACCATTAGAATAATGTAAATTAAAGTTATGCTTTACATCCTAAAAAAGGAAAAGGATACATTTAGTTCATATTGTTGTTGTTGTTGTTAGCTGCCATCGAGTCGGTACCGACCCATAGCAACCTTATGCACAGCGGAATGAAACACTGCCCGATCCTGGGCCAACCTCACTACTGTTGCCACGCTTGCGTCCATTGATGCTGCCACTTGGCCAATCCATCTCGTTCGGGGTCTTTCTCTTTCTCTCTGACCCTCCACCTTACCAAGCATGATATCTTTCTCTAGTGACTGGTCCCTCCTGACAATATGTGCGAAGAATGAGAGACAAAGTTTGGCCACCTTGGCCTCTAAGGAACACTATGGCTGCACTTCTTCCAAAGCGGATCTATTGGTTCTTTTGGCAGACCATGGCACTTTCAATATTCTCCTCCAACACCATAACTCAAAGGCAGCAATTCTGCTATGGTCTTCCTTATTCACTGTCCAGCTTTCGCATGCATATGAGGTTACTGAAAATACCATGGCTTGGGTCAAGTGCACCTTAATCCTCAAGCTGACATCTTTGCTCTTCAACACTTTAAAAAGGTCTTGTGCGGCAGATTTGCCTAATGCAATACGTCGTTTGATTTCTTGACTGCTGCTTTGGTGAGTGTTGATAGTTGATCCAAGTTGTCAAGTCCTTGACAACTTCAATCTTTTCTCCGTTGATAAGAATGTTGTTTATTGGTCCAGTGGTGAGGGTTTTTGTTTTCTTGACACTGAGATGTAATCCATACCGAAGGCTGTGCTCTTTGATCTTCATCAGTAAATGTTTTAAGTCCTCTTCACTTTTAGCAAGCAAGGTTGTATCATCTGCATATCGCAGGTTGTTAATGTTCATATTAGGTATCTTTTAATACAGTTTCTGATAGTTTGAACCAGTATGTATTTGTGCTTTGTACATATTTCTCAAACTCATTTTATGCCTTTTTTAGCTGTACTCAGAGTAACAGTAGCTAAATGTTTGTTGTTGTTGATGATGGTATTTTTTCCAGTGGAAAACATCGTCAAAACTAAGGTTTTATCCAGTACTCCCCACCTTCCCAAGGTCTTGTTACCTCTGTTTATTCAAAGTTTAGTTGCTGTGGTATCAGATCAAATAAATTCAGGAAATGTCAGTGTCATTACATGCTTTATGGATGCCACAGAGATTTGGGGATGTCTTGCTAAAAGATTTCCTGTATACAATGAAAATTCAAAGGATAACTAGAATACTTGAATTGAAAGATTTCCTGTATACAATGAAAATTCAAAGGATAACTAGAATACTTGAATTGAAAGCGTTCCTGAAGATCATCCAGTCCAAATCCTTAATTTAGCAAGTTAGTTCGCAAGTTTTGTTCCCTCATGGTATTTGGCAAGAAACTTCTATCAAAGAAAATTGCTCACAGAAAGCTGACAAGAGTGAAATGTAGAGACCCATTAATGAGCTTCTCCTTCATTTCAGCTTGATTCTTGAGGCATGATGAAATGGAGCCCTCCATAGACCATTTAAAAATCATATACTTAATACACTATCCAAAAACGCCCAATTGTCTATTCCAATTCTTCCTTTTTTTCCTCTTTTTCCATTTTGGCCAAATCTTGTTCATCCTGTATAGAGTCACTGTTAACCATCCCTTTCTTTCTAGGTTTATTGCATGTGTCCTATTTGGACAGCATCTCTAGATTGCCCTAAAAGCGTACTTTCTGATCAGAGAGTTTAGGTATTTTCTGTATGAGCTGATTTTTTTATTTTCTGAGCTCTTACACTCGGTCCTATATACTGTTGTAGTTCTTATCACACTATGCCTCATCATCACATGGAATAAATGTTTTTTTTTTAACTAGAGTAAAGGAGCCCTGTTGGTGCAAGTGGGTTAAACATTGAACTGTTAACCTAAAGGTCATTGGTTCAAACCTATCAGCTGTTTCATGACAAAAAGATGGAACAGTTTGCTTCCATAAACTTTAACAAGATAGGAGAGCCTTGTGAGTCAGAATTGGCTCGATGGCAGTGGATTCTCACCAGATTTCTGAACTCTTAGAACCCAGCAGTTCTCATCACTCATAGCAACCCTATATGACAGAGTAGAACAGACTAGGGTTTCCAAGGTGGTAATATTTACAGAAGCAGACTATCACCTTTTTGCCCCATGAACCTACTGTTGGGTTTGAACCTCCAACCTATCAGCAGACAACTGCTTTAAACACTGTGCTACCAGGAATCTTTAACTCTTAGAAGACAGGGACTTTATTTTAATCATCTTTGCATCGGCCACTTTATCTAATGCTATTTTTTTATACATTGTTGTTGTTTGCCGTCAAGTTGGTTTCTGCTTGTTAGGTGCTGTAGAGTTGGTTCTGACTCATAGTGACACTGCATAGGGTTTCCGAGGAACAGCTGGTGAATTTGAACTTCCGATCTTGTGGTTTGCAGTCCAATACTGATCCTAGAGTGCCGCACCAGGAGTCCGTAGCGACCTATTTGGGGTTTCCAAGGCTGTAAATCTTTATTGGAGTAGAAAGTCTCATCTTTCGTCTGGGGAGTGACTGGTGGATTCAAACTTTCGGTTAGCAGTCCAGTGTATAACCGACTATGTTACCAGGGCTTTCATTAGATGTTTTTATTTGAAGTGAATTTAGAATATTCATCAAAAGTCTCAAGCTAGTAGGAGAGGCAGACCTAGGACTTGTCTCCTTATTACTAATTTGTTCAGTGCTCTTTCTACCTACCACACTTTCAGGAAATAATAGAAGCAATTGGCAAGGCACTACCACCAATTTATAATACTTGAGAGGTTAGTCTGCTTAATTTGATCCTTTTTCCTAACTAGCTTTTTTCCCAGTTGGGCTAAAAGAGTTCACAGCTCTGCCTCAATGATTCAGGCTATTCCTTCAGAATTATCTCATTTATTCAGCTCCTAGTCATGCAAATACCCACAAATGCATGGTCAAATACCCTCTCTTGTCTGGACTTTTGTTGTTGCCAGGCACCTACTTTCGGTCATCTACATAACAGCTTCTGACAGATATTTGGATATTACACATGGCTTTGATTTTGATGTTTCCTCCTGATACAGAGGAGCTCTAGTAGTTCTGTGGTTTAGGCATTGGATTATTAACTACAATGTTGATGGTTCAAACCCACCAACTGCTCCATAGGAGAAAGATAAAGCTGTATGCTCCTGTAAAGATTTACAGCTTCAGAAATCAAATATAGAGTCAATATGAGTTAGAATCAACTTGATGGTAGTGGGTTTTGCTTCTCCCCCAGGTTTCATTGTTGCTTTATACCACCCAGGCTTTTTTGGAGAGAGATGACAGGTTAACAAGAAAGGGATACCTAACTCTTTATCATACACAGGAATGATGTGATTATTAGGGGCCATTCTTGGTATATTAAAGTTGTTTATTAAGCCAAAGAGTAAAAATCATGCCTGCATTCTAAAAGCATTTGTTTGGTTGCTCAAACAGCTCTTCAATGGAGGAAATGTCTATGGAATAGGATGAACAGTGGCAAAAAATATTCAGTTATGTGGGTATTTAGTTTAAGTCTCTATATGAAGGTGGTAGAGTCCTGGTGTGGTGCTGTAGGGTAAGTAAGTACTGGACCTCAAGGTCAGTTTGAACCACAGGTCAGTAGTTCAAACTCACCAGTCATTCTTTGGAAACCCTCTATAAGGTTGCTATGAGTCTGAACCAACGCTTAACAACAATAACAACAAAGAAGATGGTAGAGAAAAATAAGCCTTAACATCTTTGACTACAACAGAAATAAGGTGGGAGTTGAGACACGGAGGTAGATATAAAAATGATTCTAGCCTTAATCCATTGGACTAAAAGGTACCCCCTCTGGGACACTATCTCAGTATTTGACATCATTTTCATCTAAAAGGCCTTTCTGTACTGGTAATATATAAGAACCCAAAGAAAATAGAGTGTGAAAATAAATTGAAGATAAAGAATCGGTTATAAATCATGAAAAGATCTATACAGCAAAGTAGAAAATTCCCTTGTGAGAAAGTTACAACATATAGGTAGCATTGACATGGTTTTGCACAGCACTATGCTGAATTTGTCATCTGTCAGTTTGTTGTACGGTGGTGGCTTGTGAGTTGCTGTGATTATGAAAGCTATGCCACCGGTATTTTAAATACTAGCAGGGTCACCCATGGTGGACAGGTTTCAGATGAGCTTCCAGACAAAGACAGACTAGGAAAAAACAGTGACGAACAACTTTCAAATCTTTAGTCACTGAAAACCTTATAAATAGCAGAGAAACACTGTCAGATATAGTGCCTAAAATGAGCCCCTCAGCTTGGAAGGCATTCAAAATGTGACTGGGAAAGAGCAGCCTCCTCAAAGCAGAGTTGACCATAATGACGCAAATGGAGTAAAGCTCATGGGAGAAAAGCCCACAGGACCTTCAGTTGCTAATGGACCACAACTCAAAATGAAGAGAAACAGCCATTGAAAATCGGAACATGGAATGCACGAAGTATGAATCTGGGAAAAGTGGAAGTTGTCAAAAATGAAATGGAACGCATAAACATTGATATCTTAGGCATTAGTGAGCTGAAATTGACTGGTATTGGCCATTTTGAATCTGACAACCACATGGTTTACTATGCCGGGAATGACAAATTGAAGAGGAATGATGTTGCATTCACCGTCAAAAAGAACATATCCAGATCAGTCATGAGGTACAATGCTGTCTGTGATAGGATAATATCCATGTGCATACAGGGAAGCCCAGTTAATTCCACTAGTATTCAAATTTATACACCAACCACTAAAGCCAATGAGGAAGAAATAGAAGAATTCTACCAACTTCTTCAATCTGAAATAGATCAAACATGCAATCAAGATGTATTGATCATTGCTGGTGATTGGAATGCAAAGGTTGAGAGCAAAGAGAAAAGATCAGTACTTGGAAAATATGGCCTTGGTGATAGAAATGATGCTGGAGAACACATGATAGAATTATGTAAAACCCATGATTTGTTCATTTCAAATACCTTCTTTAGACAGCATAACAGATGACTATACAAATGGACCTCGCCAGGTGGAACACATAGAAATCCAATTGACTACATCTGAGGAAAGAGGTGATGGAAAAGCTCCATATCATCAGTGAAAACAAGGCCAGGGACAGACTGTGGAACAGACCATTAATTACTCATATGCAAATTCAAACTGAAGCTGAAGAAAATGAAAACAAGTCTATGAGAGCCATAATATGACTTTGAATACAGCCCACCTGAATTTAGAGATCATCTGAAGAATAGATTTGATACATTAAACACTAAAGACCATAGACCAGAGGAGTTGTAGGCTGACATCAAGAACATCATACATGAAGAAAGCAAAAAGTCATTGAGAAGACAAGAAAGAAGGAAAAGGTCAAAATGGATGTCAGAAGAGACAGAAACTTGCTCTCCAGCGTAGAGATGCTAAAGCAAATGGAAGAAATGAGGAGGTCCAAGCTGAACAGAAAATTTCAAAGATCAGCCCAAGAAGATAAAGCCAAATATTACAATAAAATGTGCAAAGATCTAGAATCAGAAAACCAAAAAGGAAGAACACGCTCAGCATTCCTCAAGCTGGGAAATTGAAGATAAAATTCAAGCCTCGACTTTCATTACTGAAAGATTCTCAGGGCAAATTATTGAATGATGCAGAAAGCATCAAGAGAAGCACTGTACCAAAAGGAAATGGTTAATGTTCATCCATTTCAGGAGGTAACATATGATCAAGAGCCAATGATACTTAGGGAGGAAGTCCAAGGTACATTGAAGGAATTTTCAAAGAAATTGATGGAATAAAAATTGAAATCTTTCAAGAAAGTGAGGCGGCACAGGAGGCACTCACTCATCTCTGCCAAGAAATTTGGAAGACAACATCTGGCCGACTGATTGGAAGAAATTCATATTTGTAACCTTTCCAAAGAGAGTGACCCAATAGAATGTGGAAATCATCAGACAATCTCTTTGATATCCCATGCGAGTAAAATTTTGCTAAAGGTAATACAGAAATGGCTGCTAGCATACATTTACAGAGAACTTCCAGAGGTTCAAGCGGATTCAGAAGATGTCCGATGGATCTTGGCTGAAAGCAGAGACTATCAGAAAGATGTTTTCCTGTGCTTTATTGTGTGGATCATGACAAGCTATGGTCAACATTGTGAAGTATGAGTATTCTGGAACAGTTAATTGTACAGTGAGGAATCTGTATCTGGACTAAGAGGCAGTTGTTCAAACAGAACATGGGAACACTGAATGGTTTATAATTAAAAAATCTGTGTGACAGGGTTGTATTCTTTCACCATACTTATTCAACCTGTATGCTGAGCAAATAATCCAAGAAGCTGGGTTCTATGAAGAAAAACGTGGCATCAAGATTGGAGGAAGACTCATTAACAACCTGCGATATGCAGATGATACAACCTTGCTTGCTGAAAGTGAAGAGGACTTAAAACATTTACTGATGAAGATCAAAGAGCACAGCCTTCGGTATGGATTACATCTCAATGTCAAGAAAACAAAAATCCTCACCACTGGACCAATAAACAACATTCTTATCAACGGAGAAAAGATTTATGTTGTCAAGGACTTCATTCTTCCTGGATCAACTATCAACACTAAAGGAAGCAACAATCAAGAGATCAAATGACGTATTGCATTAGGCAAATCTGCTGCACAAGACCTTTTAAGTGTTGAAGAGCAATGATGTCTCTTGAGGACTAAGGTGCACTTGACCCAAGTCATGGTGTTTTCATTTACGTCATATGCATGCAAAAGCTGGACAGTGGATAAGGAAGACCATAGAAGAATTGATGCCTTTGATTTATGGTGTTGGAGGAGAATATTGAAAGTGCCACGGTCTGCCAAAAGAACCAATAGATCCGTTTTAGAAGTGCAGCCAGAGTGCTCCTTACAGGCCATGGTGACCAGACTTTGTCTCTCATTCTTTGGACATATTGTCAGGAGGGACCAGTCGCTGGAGAAGGATATCATATTTGGTAAGGTTGAGGGTCAGAGAAAAAGAGGAAAAGCCCCCAAGGAGATGGATTGACCAAGTAGCAGCATCAATGGACTCAAGCATGGCAACAATAGTGAGGCTGGCCCAGGATCGGGCAGTGTTTCATTCTGCTGTGCATAAGGTCACTATGGGTCAGTTCTGACTTGATGGCACCTAACAACAAATGCTGAACTTGAAAAACTAATCATCCATGGAGGCAAAGATTTCTGGGGATCATGCAATGCTGTGGCTGTTTTGTGGACATTAGCTGTGGGCATTTATTTATTCAGAAATTATTTTTGACAAACATTATGCACCCCAGCACAGCACAAGGTATATTGTATATAGAATCTATTGAAACAAATTTCTAGCCCATGACCTTGCAGCCTGCCCTGCAAATGTAAAATCATTATCTCTGCTAATTTATATGTATGAGCTCTGGGCTTTTGTGATACAATTCTTGCCTTATCCATTCAAATCATGCCCTTCAGAATCTTAATTTGGACCCATCGTCCTCTTTTTACCATATACCTAGTCCTTGTGTTTATAACTTGATGAGGCCCTCCTAACTCATCTTGAGTGACCTGCCTGGTTCTCCTCTGCCTTGGGGACAATCACTTCTGCTTGATTTGTCAGTCCTGGTAGTCTTTGTATTTTGGTTTGACATAAATGAACCTGTATATGTATCCACCAATGAGCAATTGCTATGTAGACAAAAGATGAACCTATTTTTAGTTGCATTCAGGAAAGCACAGGACATGTTGATTATAATTCATATGTTGTAAAAGTGATTTTTATTATATGCATACCTGGGTTTTCAAGATGAATGATCAGTCACCACACCATTACTACATTAACAATGTGCAATATTTTCGAATATTTTGTTTTTTTCTAAAGCTAACACGTATGGATCATTCTTTTAGTACCAGAATGGTCCATTGGGGTGGTTGATGCCAGTAAATTTAAACAATTTCGATGTACAAGGCACCTGGCAATAAGAGAGAGAGAAAAGATATATAAATGAATGCCATATGCCATATATGTGAGAACATCTTTGGACATGGGGTACAATTCTGTATACCTGTCTTCACCAGCAGAAATGTGAAGTACAAGCTATTCTAATATTTATTTTCAAATGCTCTTGCAAAGTTCTATTCATTATCAATATCTTGTAGCAATAACTCACAATCTTTGTTATGTTTGCAATGTCTGAGTTTTATATATTCTCCCGCTTATAATTTTGATAATTACTTGTCAGTAATGGACCCAGGTATCAAGAAATATTTCTTTCTTGAGGGCGTATGGACTTCTGCCACAGGGTAACAAAGCTGTCAAGAAGTAAGGGACAAATGTTGCCAATTCAAGTGGAAAGATCATAGTATCAAACCCTCTCTCTCCATCATTTGTAGTTTGCTTTAGTATCTGACAAGACTTTAAATCAGGTCAAGATTTTTAAATGTTCCTATGACCATTTATTAAAATTTTATTTTCAATTTATTATAAAAGCAGTGTCCAAAATGTTCATCTTTGTAAATAAGGTATAAATAGCTGTGATACTAACTCTCATAGAATGTATGGAGCAACATAAAACCAATAAAATCTACCAAGATTCTGTAAACAAGACAAGTTTTGTTTTATTTTGCTCTCAAGAATTCAAAGGTGTTAGAAAATAATTCAGGGGTAGTAAACTGACACATGGAGTCCTGGTGTGGTGCTGTGGGCTAATGCATCAGACTGCAAAGTTGTTTGCAGTGGGCTAATGCATCAGACTGCAAAGGTCGGTGGTTCAAGCTCACCAGCTCCTACTTGAAAACTCTATACAGAGTCGCTATGGGTAGGAATCGACTCGACGGAACTTAACAACAACAAACTGACACATTGAACACTTTTGACTTTCTTAAAGTATTTATTAATATCAAGCATTCTTACTATCAAAGCGCATCAAGAGGTCTTAGAACTTTCAGGTGGAGGGTTACAGAGATGGGGGTGCTTGCTGGGGAATGAGCTTACATTTGACCAGTACATTAAAGGATTTGGAATCTTCCAGGTGTAAAAGGAAAGTAAAGCATCTCAGAGTAGGAGGAAATGTACAAAAGCATACAAATAGGAAAGAACATGGCATATCCCTTAGCCCACAGAGTGAATGCATTGAGGAGTGGCAGAAAATGTGGCTAAAAAGGGAAGCACAGGTCAAAGTCAAGGAAAGTTGGTTGTATTTTAGTAAGAATTAACACTTTGTCCTGTTGCAGATGCAGAAGTAAGGAAGGTTTTTAAATAATATTTTATGGTGTTTTTGGTGAAAGTTTACACAGCAAATTTGGTTCCCATTTGGAAGGTTCTGCACAAGTTGTTCTGTGAAATTAGTTACATTTTTACAATATGTCAATATTCAGGCTGTTCTGTTTCCAGTACTTAGAAATAGGCCCTGCCTTCAACTTTTCTGATTAACTGCTCTGGCATCAAGTTCAGGTATAAGGGTTTGCAAACTTCTCTAGGACAACTGCATAGTTAGGCCAACCTGTGAGGGCTGATGGCAAACAATAATGGTCAAGAAACTGTACTGGGATGAAGAGTGATGTACTAAGAACCTGGAGAAGGATTGGTTCGGAGAAAGGGTGTGAACAGAGGAATTTACTGTTAATCTTTGTAAATAGGGTAGAAATAGTTCAAGGACTACATGGAGCAAAAGTAGCTGTTACTAACTCTCATGGTAGTGTTTTTTAGTCTGTTGTTGTTGTTGTTAGTTGCCATGGAGTTGGTTTAGACTCATAGCAACCCTGTATATGGTTTCTAAGGCTGTACATCTTTACGGGAACAGAAAGCCTCATCTTTCTCCTGCAGAACAGCTGGTAGTTTCGAACGGCTACCTTGAGATTCGCAGCCCAATTCGTAACCACTCCAATATCAAGGGTTCTTAATATCAAAGGGCATCAAGAGGTCTTAGAATTTTCAAGTAAAGGGTTACAGGGGTGGGGGTGTTTGCTGGGGAATGGGGAATTAAGAAATCTAGATTTAGTCCAGGGACTGCGTGAAGTAAAGGGGGAAGAAGATGGAGTGGACAAAGCTTTGAGGTGTTAACCAGAAGGTCAGTGGTTCCAACCCATCAGCTGCTCTATGAGAGAAAAATGAGGCAGTTTGTGTCCATGAAGATTTGTTGCTGTTGTTGTTAGGCACCTTCAAAATTGTTGTTAGGTACTGTCGAGTCAGTTCCGACTCATAATGTTCTCCCGTGTAAAGTATCACATAATTCACAATAAAACTTTTTTTTTTTAAATGGGGGAGTTGTTAATTTTACAGTCCAGAAACAAAGGACCCTAGGACCCATCAAGGGAGAAGAGCACAAGCAAAATGTGGGATTCTATACAGAGAAGCAGTGACACCAGAGATGGAGGCAGAGATGGGGACATGGAGAGAGGGAGCAGCTGAGGACTCTAGATTCATGGATAGAGAGGGACTGAGAGCTGGCAGCCAAGAGGCAGATTTGCAGAATGTGCCCTTTGAAGTATTATATATGACTGAATGTTAAAAATAAATAAATAAATAAAAAGAGAGAGAGCGAGAGAACTAACGTGAATACAGAGAAATACTTTTAACTGATATTACATGGAGGGGATTATAATCACTGTAATGAAACAAGGCGTATGGTTTGTTGAATATAAAACTAATGATCTGCTCTGTAAACTTTCACTCAATTCACAATAAAAACTTAATATATACATATATTATTTAGGGTATCAGGTAATATTTTCACTTATAGTGAAATATTTCACTTATAGTACAGGACTTTTAATACATTAATTTAACTTAAAATTTTAAACTTAAAAAAACAAACAAGCACATTTACAAACAAACAAAAAAAAACTTCCAAGATGGTCACATCATATCTGGCCTTCCATTCACCAGTCAGTCTCCTTCTCTCACTGTTCCTGATTAACTTCTCCTCCCAGTGAGCACTCAGTTCACGTCTCTAAACTTTCCTCTGAAGTTCAGGGTTCCAGGACTTTCATCTGTGTTGGTTTCATTTGGTCTCTTGTATCTTTGTTGTAGAAGATCTGCAGTACGTCTGCCTTGTCCGCCATCTTGCTGGAAGTCTCTGTAGCAAGTTGCTTAAGTTTATTTCTAAAATCATCTTCATTTTGTCCTTACTTTTGAAGGACTTGTTTTGTTTTTTTTTAAATCTACTTTGATTTCATCTTGTCTATTAAAAAAAACAAAAAAAACAAAAACTAAACTCACTGACATCCAGTTGATTCCAACTCATAGTGACCCTATAGAACAGAATAGAACTGCTCCTTTAGGTTTCTGAGATTGTACATCTTCATGGAAATAGCATCATCTTTCTCCCATGGAACATCTGTAGGGTTTGAACCACTAGCCTTGTGGTTCACATCCCAGTGTTTGACCCATTGTGCAACCATGGCTCTTTTATCTTGTCTATAGATTTTTTTTTTTAGTGATTACTTTGTTCCCCATATATTAATATGATTCTTTTTCATAACTACCATGTATTAAAAATACAAAGGGGCTTCAAAAAGTTCATGGGTGATTTATATTATCTTTTAATTCCATCTTTCCATTAACTTTTTATGGCCCCTTGTACTTTAATGTAAAGCAGATATGAAAAAGAATAAAATTGAATATTGGAAACACAACTTCTTGCATTTCTTGAATGTTATGTCTTCATTTTTTGTGTGTTTCAATAGAGCTTATTATAAAACATTTTCTAAAACATAACATAAAATTAATATTGTGTTGTTGTTGCTGTGTGCTGTGGAGTTGGTTCCAAATCATAGCGATCCTGTACAGGGTTTCAGAGGCTGTAAATCTTTACGGGAGCAGAAAGTCTCATCTTTCTCCTGTGGAACAGCTGGTAGTTTAGAACTTCTGACTTTGCAGTTCACAGCCTGATTAGTAACCACTACGCTACCAGAGCTCCTTAAATTAACATTATTAGGCAATACTTCTTATTCTGGTGTTTATTTTGTTGGCTGTATTTTTAGCATTAGATTTCTTCATCCATTTCAAAATCTTGGATCACAGATTTAATTAAGCAGAAATCTTTTTTTTTTTGCCTTGCAATGTCTTCTCTTTCTTTCATTCTCCAGACACTTTCTTCCCTGACAGGAAGTCAGGAAACTACTTACATGAATGTCCTTAAGCCCTCAGTTGAGAAGCGAATGAACTCTTGGCCCTCTTCCCTGGACAGGATGGGAAGCAATACATGGAAATGATTTCTGAGATTCTCGAAGCCCTGGTCTGGAGCGCTGTATCAGTATCCTCAGACTTGCATTACCTGACAGTTCCCTGCAAATTGACACCCCATGCGGTAGTTGTTGTCAGTATTTTTAATTTTTTATTCACTTTTATGAGTCTAGTGTCTGTATTTAAGCAATGAGGGATATTTCATTTGCCTTTTGATTATGGATGACTTCTTGTCCTTCTTATCCTACAATGGGTGATCTTGAAGCACTCACTGTTTGCTTTTAAACAGGAACCTTAATCACTCCAGCTTTCTATTGTGTCTCTGGTCTATGAACATGTTTATCTTGTTTAAGTCTCTGACTTTTTTTTTTTTTTTTAATCCATCACTGTTATGCTCTTAAAGAACCATAGTGGATTAGCTGCTAATACACCAGTAGGCAGTTCCAACTCACCAACTGCTACACAGGAGAAAGATGTGGCAATTTGCTTCTATAAAGATTACAGACATCCTTGGAAGCCCTATGAGGCAGTTCTGAACTGTCCTATAAAGTCACTGTGAGTCAGAATAAATTCCACAGAAATGTTTGTTTGTTTGTACCTAGAGTAGAGTAGGTACATTAAAGAAGAATCAGTTTGCCATTTTTACTGGTGTTTCTTGGTTAACTTTGGTCTACCTTCTCCATTACGGTTTTACAAATTTAATTGACAAAGGAAAATCCAACTACCTTCATGTGGAAATGGATATAGTTTCCAACTAAGGAAAATTAAAAATGCAGATTGCACCCAGTTGCTAAAGTTGATTTAATTTTGCTTCAATTGATGCATAGAACTTGAGGAATTGTGTAATCATTTACAGTTCAGTCAATTAGTTAAGATTACAGCTATCACTGAGAAGAACTTTGGACTCTTCATTTAAGGATTAGTTAAGTGATTTATGTGCTTTACTGCCAGTGCTAACAAATTCTCACTGAATATCAGATCTTTATATCTATACTCATAAATTAACATGTTCCAGAGGAAATGCCCATCACTCATATGCCAGTTTGTTGTACTGTGGTGACTTGTGTGTTGCTGTGATGCTGGCAGCTATGCAACCTGCTTTATAAATACCAGAAGGATTACCCATGACGAACAGGTTTCAGCAGAGCTTCAACTAAGAAAGACTAGGAAGAAGGAGAGACCGCTTCTGAATGGTTAACCACTGAAAACCGTGTGAATAAGCAGTGGGCCATTGTCTGATATAGTGCCAGAAGATGAGCCTCTCAGGTGGAAGACATTCAAAATACCACTGGGGAAAACCTGCCTCCTCAAAGTAGAGTTGACTTTAATTAGATGGATGGAGCAAAGATTTGGGGACCTTTATTTGTTGATGAGGCACAACTCAAAATGAGAACAGCATCAAATATCAACTAATAATTGGAACATGGAATGAATAAACTATGAATCTAGAAAAATTGGAAGTCATAAAAATTAAAACGGAGTGCATAAAGATGGACAACGTAGACATTAGTATGCTGAAATGGACAGGCATTGGCCATTTTGAATCAGACAACCATATGGTTTACTATGCCAGAAATGACTTTCATTTTCAAAAAAGAAAACAAAATTAAAAACTCAAGATCTATCATGAAGTACAGTGTTGTCTGTGAAAAGATAATATCTATACACCTACAAGGAAGATCAGTTAATACAACTATTATTCAAATTTACACACCAGCAAAAAGAGCTGATTTTCGAGATCACCTCAAGAGTAGATTTGATGCATTAGACAATAATTACTGAAGACCAGAAGAGATGTGGATGACATCAAGAACTTAATCCAGTAAGAAAGCTAAAGGTCATTAAAGAGATAGAAAAGAAAGTAATCACCAAAATGAATATCAGCTGAGACTCTGAAACTGGCTCTTGAATGTAGAGAAGCTAAAGCAACTTGAAAAAATGATGAAATAAAGGATTTCAACAACAAAAAAAAGTGAAAGGGCAACTGGAAAAGACAAAGTAGCGTATTATACTCAAATGTGCAAAGACCTGGTACTAGTTAGAAAACCAAAAGGGAAAAACACTCTGAGCATTTCTCAAGCTGAAAAAACTGAAGAAAAAATTCAAGCTTTGACTTGAAATATTGAAGGATTCTACAGGTAAAATATTGAGTGATGCAGAAAGCATCAAACGAAGATGGAAGGAATACACAGAGTTACTCTACCAAAAATACTTGGTGTCTTTTCAACCATTTCAAGAGATAGTATATTATCAAGAAATATTGAAGGAAGAAGCCCAAACTACACTGAAACTATTGCCAATAAACAAGATTCCAGGAATAGATGGAACATAAATTGAGATGTTCAAAAAAACTGATGCTCACTCATCTATGCCAAGACATTTGGAAGACAGCTACCTGGCCAACCGATCGAAAGAGAGCCAGATTTGTGCCCATTCCAAAGAAAGTTGACCCAATGGAATGCAGAAACCATTGAAAAATATCAATAATATTACTTGCAAGTAAAATTTTAATGAAGATATTAAAAATAATTGCAGCAATATAGTGAAAGAGAGCTGCCAGAAACTCAAGCCAGATTCAGAAGAGAACGTAGACAGAGGGATATCATTGCTGATATCAGATGGATCTTGATTAAATGTAGAGAATACCAGAAACATGTTTACATGTCCTGGTGTGGTACTGTGGGTTAATGTGCTGGATTACGAAGTTGGTTTGAACCACCTACCTGTGGTTCAAACTCACCAGTTGCTCCTTGGAAACCCCATATAGGGTCACTGAGGGTTGGAACCAACTTGTCGGCACTTAACAACAATATTGACTATGCAAAGGAGCTCTGGTAGCGTAGTGGCTACTAATCGGGCTATGAACGGCAAGGTCAGCAGTTCGAAACTACCAGCTGTTCCGTGGGAGAAAGATGAGGCTTTCTGCTCCCATAAAGACTTACAGCCTCGGAAACCCTGTACAAGGTCGCTATGAGTCGGAACCGACTCCACAGCACATAACAACAACAAAGCCATTCAACTGTGTGGATCACAGAAAACTATAGATAACAGTGCAATTAATGGGCATTCCAAAGTGCTTATGAGGAACCTGTACACAGACCAAGAGGCTGTCATTCGAACCGAACAAGAAGATACTGAATGGTTTAAAATCAGAAATGATGTGTCTCAGGGTTCTAAAATTTCACTGTATTGAGTTAATAACCTGAGAAGCTGGATTATATAAAGAAGAACAGAAGAATGTGGCATCTGGATTGGAGGAAGACTCATTAACAACCTGCATTATGCAGATGATACAACGTCATTTGCTAGAAGTGAAAGAACTTGAGATACTGATAAAATCAAAGACTTCATGATGAAGATGAAAGCCTTCAGTATGGATTGCACCTCAATATAAAGAAAACAAAAACAGCTCACAACTGGTTCAATAAATATCATGATAAACAGAGAAAAGATTGAAGCTACCTAAGACTTCATTTTGCTTAGATGCACAATTAACACTCACGGAAGCAGCAGTCAGGAAATCAAAGGCTATGTTGCATTAAGCAAATCTGCTTCAAAAGAGCCCATTAAAATATTAAAGTGCAGAGAGGTCAGTTTGAGAACTAAAGTGCACCTGATTTAAGCCATGGTATTTTCAATGTGAAAGTTGGACAATGACTAAGGAAGACTGTAGAAGAATTGATGCATTTGAATTATGGTGTCAGTGAAGAATATTGAAAGTGAAGAATCGTGATCTGCTGGAAGAACCAGCATATCTGTCTTAGAAGAATTACAGCAGAATGCTCCTTAGAAGTGAAAATGGTGAGACTTCATCTCTTGTGTTTTGGTTATGTTGTTAGGAAGGACCAGTTCCTGGAGAAAGACAATATGCTTGGTAAAGTGGAGAGTCAATGAAAAAGAGGACAGCCCCAAAGAGATGGGCTGACATGATGGCAATAACAATGAATGAAAAAAATGACACCATTGTGAGGATGGTGCAGGACCAGGCTGTGATTTGTTCTGTTATGCATAGGGTCACTATGCGTCAGAACTGACTCCAAGGCACCTAAGGACAACAACAGAGTAAATGTGTGACAAAGTATTTTGAAGCCTTAAAATATGCTCTTCTGTAAAGTTTTAAAAGGAAACCCTCAGTTTTGAATTATATCTACAAGGAGACATTTCTTTCCTACTATAAGAAATACTTTATTAATAATCTAAGCTGAAACATTAGCCAATGATCTAGTTGATGACTGAGGCTACATCTTCATGCACAGATGAGTGAATTCAAACAGTACAGATGGATTAATTATTTTCCCCAAATCTCAGCTGTATTGGTTCCCTAATACACTTCAGGTCTTTAGATTATTGACTACAGGTAAGGATTCTTATTCTTTTGTTTTCAGGCAGCTAGCAGGGCCCTGCTCACTTTACATTCCCTTCTACCGAGATTCCAAGGAGCTGTGTCTTACTCAGCTTGCCACTTACTGATCTTAATTGCCGGTTTTCCAACAACACCTTTATCCTGCTCTGCATAGATCAGACCTGCCTCCAGTGTTTAAATTGTACTTACTCTGTGCATACTGACTCAGCCAGGTTCAGTCTAGATAGGAAGATTGATGATGGCTCCTGCTTTTCTGTCTTATCTTTGCCAACTATGGCTTTTCCTGTTCCCCTTCATCTTGCCTTTTTTTTTTTTTTCTTTTTCATCTTGCCATTCTTGAAGAGGGGTCATTTGGCAATTTATGTCCTTTGTTATGCTGTGGCTCTGCAGGATAAACACTGGAATGCTAACCATGAGGTTGGCAGTTTGAGTCCTTCAGCTGTTCTTCAGGAGAAAGATGAGGCTTTCTTCTGCAAAGAATTACAGCCTCAGAAACCCTAAACAGGGTCGCTATGAAACAGAGCTGACTCAACCACACTTAACAACATTATGTCTTAGATAGAGTTCCCAAAGAAGAAAGCAATTCAGCAAGAATTTGCAGGCAGGCAGTTTGTTTGGGAGTTGATCACAGGAAGCAGCATTAAATTGAACCTATTACAGTCAAGTTGAATTCCATTCATAGTGACCCTGTAGGTCACAGTAGAACCGTTCCACAGGGTGTCCAAGGCTTCAATCTTTAAGGAAGCCAACTGCCACATCTTTCTTTCATGGAGCAGCTGGTGGGTTAGAACCATCGACCTTTCAATTATCATTGAGTGTCACTAGAGCTGCTCAGAAGCAACAACAGGGAGTGAGATTATGAGACATATGGAAAGAGAGGAAGTCACAAAAAGTGTGTATTATTAGGAGGTTAGTGTAATGGACATCCGGGACTCAATTCTGCAGGGATATCTGGAAGTCAGAGTAGAACATTTCCTTGAATTGGTTCCCACTCATGGTGATGCTGTGTACAACAGAATGAAACACTGACTGGTCCTGCACTATCCTCACAGCTGTTGTCACATTTAGCCCATTGTTGCAACAGCCATGTCAATCCATATCCTTGAGTGTCTTCCTCTTATTCATGGACCCTCTACTTTACCAAGCATGATGTCCTTATGTACAAAATATGTGAAACAAAGACTTGCCATCCTCGATTCTAAGGTGCCATCTGCCTGTACTTCTTCCAAGAGATGTTTTTGTTCTCTTGACAGTTCATGGTTTCAAAAATGACTTGGAGGTAGTATCTGACATCTCTAACTACATAGGGGGGTTGTTGTTGCTGTTAAGTGCCACTGAGTTGCTTCTGACTCATAGTGACGCTGTATAGGGTTTCCGAGGAGCGCCTGATGAGCTTGAACCACTAACCTTGCAGTCCAGCACATTAACCTACAGCACCACACCAGGATTGCACACAAGGGGATAGGAGAACCAAACTCCCTATCATCTAAGGCTGATTCCTATGAGGTGGTCCACCAACCTTCTTTACGAATTCTGACACCAACTGTATAAATACTATTTCTTGAAGGATTGGCATAAGACTGGCCCATGTGAGGGAGAAGTCAAAGATGTCTCAAAAGTCCAACTTTTCCAAAATGCTATACCACTCCATCATCTCTGATATCAACCACTGCTCTTCCCCTCATTATTAGCCTTTGCATCCCAGGGCTCTGCAATTTGCTGGAATGTCTCACAGAACTCACAAACTGTCAAAGAAATGGCTCAAACAGTTGTGGAGGCTGGCAAAGCTCAGATCTGTATTTCAGACATTGAACAAGACTACAGAAACTGGCCAATCATCAGGCTGTAGGCTGTCAGCTCAAGTCCCCAGAACCAGAGGTCAGATAGAAGCAAGCCAGACGCAGGATCCAGAGCAAGAAAGTGAACTTTGCCGAAGTTACTCAGCACAGCTACGGAGATGCAAAACAGCTGAAAGTAAAAGAAGAAGGTCGCCGTTGGTTAGTCAAGCAAAAGAGTGCACCCGGACTCATGCCACCAAGATGGCTCCCTGAGTCCTGGGCCAGCAGTCTTTTAGGCAATAACAGGGGTCTGATGGAAATTCATCAGGTGATTCAGCACAAGAACTAGTCTTCTATGCATCCTCATTTGAGAAGGGGCGTGGGGCGGGGGGGGGGGGAGATCACAAAGATAATGTTTTGGCCATGTGTGAACAATATATGTATTGATGTTGTTAGTGGCCATCAAGTCAACTCTAACTCATGGCAACCTTATATATAACAGAAGTAAGCATTGTTTAAGGAGCTCTTGTAGCATAGTGGTTCCCAATTGGGCTGCTAATCTCACGGTAAGCAGTTTGAAACTACCAGTTACTCCATGGGAAAAACATGAGGCTTTCTGCTCCCATAAAGATTTACAACCTTGTAAACCCTGTACAGGGTTGCTATGAGTCGGATCCGACTCCACGGCACATAACAACAACAACAACAACAAAGCATTGTTTGGTGCTTAATCTTCTCTATAATCATCAACATATTCATGTCCATTACTGTAGCCATTGGGTCAGTCCATCTCATCAGAGGCCTCCTTTATCCTTGATGTCCCTCTACCAAGCATGATTCTACCTCCAGCAACTGGTCTTTGCTGATGGCATGTCCAAAGCAAGCAAGTTAAACATTGTTCACATGTGATACACAGGGTTTTAATGGACTAATTTTTGGAAGATGAAGAGGCCTTTCATTGTAATCTGTGGTACTCTGATGAAACCTACCCACCATATTGACCTGTTAATAATTGAAACACTGGTGGCATAGTTTCCATCATCATAGCAACATACAAGCTACCGCAGTGTGACCAACTGGCAGATGTTGTTGTTGTTAAGTGTCATTAAGTCAGTTGCGACTTATAGTAAACCTGTATAGGGTTTCCGAGGAGCCGATGGTGGATTTGAACCACTGATCTTCAGTAAGCAGTTCAATGCTTATCATATAGTGCTACATCAGGACTTGCAAGTAGGTCATAGATATATATAGATGTATGTATAAGTCAAAATGTATTGCTAAAAGATCATAGAAACCTTTGGTAAACAGAAATATCAAAATGTGGAGCTACTGTTTCTTGAGATATCCTCCACTTAGGTCTATACTCTTCTGAAGGCCATGTTTCTATGTCTCTAACCCTTCCTGGCATTGTGGAGAACAAGCATTCTGGTACACTTAATCGTGCTCATGAGGAATCTGTACATAGACAAAGAGGCAGTTGTTTGGACAGAACAAGGGAACATTAAATGGTTTTAATTAAATGGTTTTAAATTAGGAAAGGTATGCACCAGTGTTGCATTCTTTCATCATACTTATTCAGTCTGTATACTGAACAAATAAGCTGAGAAGCTTGAATATATGAAGAAAACCATGGCATCAGGATTGGAGGAAGTTTCATTAATGAAGATATGCAGCTGATACAACCTTGCTTGTTGAAAGTGAAGAGGATTTAAAATACGTACTGATGAAGATCAAAGACCACAGCCTTTGGTATGGGTTGCACCTCAGTGTAAAGAAAACTAAAATCCTCACCACTGGACCAATAAACAATATCCATATAAATGGAGAAAAGATTGAAGGTGTCAAAGACTTCATTTTGCTCAGATCAACCATGAACACTTAGGGAAGCAGCATCAAGAAATAAAATGATGTCTTGCATTAGGCAACTCTGCTGCGCAAGACCTCTTTAAAGTGTCGAAGAGCAAAGATGTCAGCTTGAGGACTAAGGTGTGCCTGATCCAAGCCATGGTATTTTCAATAACCTCATATGCATGTGAAAGTTGGATAGTGAATAAGGAAGACCGTAGAAGATTTGATGCATTTGAGTTATGACATTAGAGGAGAGTATTAAAAATACCATGGACTGCCCAAGGAACAAACCAATCTATGTTGGAAGCAGTGCAGCCAGAATGTGCCTTGGAAGCCAGGATGGCCAGACTTTGTTTCTAGTACTTCAGACATATTATCAGCAGGGATCAGTCCCTGGAAAAGGTAAATTGGTAAATTGGTAAATTGAAGGGTTGGAGAAAAATAGGAAGTCCCCCAATGAGATGGATTGGCACATTGGCAACAACAATGGGCTCAAATGTAACAATGATGGTGAGGTTGGCACACGAGTGGTGTTTTGTTCTGTTGCACATAGGGTTGATATGAGTTGGTATCAACTTGATGGCACCTAACAACAACAACAACAACAACCTTTCCTGAAAATATTTGTGCTCTTCGATTTATATCACATCAAAAGGGAAGTTTGGGCCTCATCAAGGGATTCAAATTGCGTGCCTTTTAAAATGTTCTTTTGAGGACTGTAAGTAAAAAGAAAGGGCAAATTAGGGCTATAGGGTGGATGGGACCAGGTTTCCTAATGAAATTCTCATAAGGCAGCCCTTGTTACCTTCAAAGAATGAGCAGGTACGTTGTTGTGATGGAAGATTAAAAAAAAAAAAAAAAATCCTTTGGTTCAACTTTCCTGGCCTTTGTCTCACCGATGCAGTTTTCATTGTTATTCAGACATATTCATAATAAATCCTGTGCTTATCCTTCAAAAAAATCTATCAAGATTACCCATTTAGAATTAAAAAAATAGTCCCCATAACCTTCTGAACCACCCTCTCTGCCTTGAATTGAACTGGCTGTTCAGTTCCCCTTGGAAACCACTGTTTTGATTGGACCTTATTTATTTACCACACTTCAGTGAGACTAAGACAAGTGAATTACTGAAAGAACTTGTCTGTAGCCATCCATTAATTGCAGAGACATTTTAAAACACAATTTACTAACTTTTTGACTTATCCTCGTGTATATGAATATATATATATATATAATTGCATAATTTCAGGGATTTTAGTTGTACCAGAGTGGTTACAAGTTGAGCTGCTAATCTCAAGGTCAGCAGTTCAAAACTACCAGCCGTTCGATGGGAGAAACATAAGGCTTTCTGTTCCTATAAAGATTTATAGCCTCGGAAACCCGATGCAGGGTAGCTATGAATTGGATTTGACTCCAAAGCATATCACCACCTCCAGTGGGAGAAAAGATGAAATGTCTTATTTTTAATTAACTTAGAGAAAAAGAACATGGGTAGGTAGTTTTTACTTCCTCCAGCATCCTTTGCTGTTCTTTTATTTCAGAAGTCAAAAGAGGCAAAAGTCTATTAACTTCTCTACTCCAATTTACAAGGAGCACTGTTAGCTTAGTGGTTACAAATTGGGTTGCTAACCTCAAGGTCTGCAGTTCAAAACTACCAGCCGTTCCATGGGAGAAAGATGAGGCTTTCTGTCCCCGTAAAGATTTACAACCTCAGAAACCCTATGCAGAGTTGTTATGAGTAGGAACCGACCCCACAGCAGACGACCACCACCACTCCAACTTATGGTATGTCAACTTTTAATATGCTTCTCAGATTTTTCTGTTGTCTGCTTCCCACTTGTGAAGAATCAAGAGCAATTATAAAGTATATTGACCTGAGGCTAAGCCCAAAGCAGTCAAGGCAAAGGGTGGTCTGCACAGTGATGATCTCCAAATGCTGCATCTCAAAGACACCACACACTTGTGGGTAGGCCTCTTGTCATGTCCCATAGTGCCCCTGTCCCACACAGGGGTTTGAGACACCCAGACCAGTGTCTACCATCCTCTTTTTACAATAGTGCAAGGAATTGGCACCTAAAAAATTGCTTTAAACTTTGTAAAAATATGTTAGCTTTAGTGTTGTGAAAAAACAAAACAAAAATCATTTCACCTTTCCTGATCATAAACTTAACCAAAATAAAACAGCCAAATGCTTTGAGTAAATGAAGCTAAAAAAACTGAGCTTAGTGTCCATAATTCTGTAAGAAAAATATCTCAGTTGTTCTTCAATATTTATCTCCCTCTTAAATATTCAATAATTGTATTTCTTTTACAATGACTTCTTGCACAGAAATAAATGGCTGACGAAGGTCTTACTGCTGACACAGATCACAGTTCCCAGCTAATGGAATGTTAACTGCCTTTTAAATAACTCTGAAAAAATCTTATGATTTATAAAAGATTTGTAGAAAAGGAATCTAATTCATGTACTGGCTCTATTGCGTCCACTGATGTGAAACATCTTCTATATTTTACCTTGTTTTGGCTATTGCAATGCTTAGAATGTCACCTGGTTGTAACAGTATTTTTAATTAGGAGAGGTGATATATTTAATACGATGTCAAGGTTATCATTTGAGGGACAAACACTCTCCAGAAGAAAATTGATATTCAAGGATGTCAACTGATATAAAAATCATCCCCAAGGTTTGCTCCATTAAAAGATCGGAAAGACCAACAAAATCTGTGACTTCAACTTTCCCTGGGAATTAACTCTTGTGCCATTTCATATCTGGGACAACTGTTAAGCGTGCAAAACTTGAGCGAAACCAAAACACAATACCTTAGCAGATGTCTTGGTGACCTGAATCTCCTTGAAGGCTAGAATTCCTTCTTACCCTGTGTAATGTTGTAAGATAGTGCAGCCCAGATGGAAAATAATCCCGTCTGGAGTTTGATTTGGAAATGTGGTCTGCCCCTTTACTCCAGGTCTGCATATGATTGAGTATATCTGAAAATAAAACATCTCTAAGACAGCAAATGAACTAACACATAAGACATTTTTTTTTTAAATCTCAGAAAATAATAACACTTTATTAAGCCTTCCGATACAAATATATGCATGCATATATATACATATACATATTTTTAGTTGTTCTTACTCTTGTTGCAAAATCGTATATATTTAGCATTTCCTAAATTAGTTCCTCTTTCTGTATACTTTTTGTGTCTTCATTTGCCTTGGTCAAGTTGTGCAGACTTAACCCATATTTGGTATTGCCTTTCCCATCATCAAAAAATAATATGTGTCAGTTTGTCATATTATAGTGGATTCCATGTTGCTGTGATGCTGGAAGCTATGTCACTGGTATTTTAAATAGCAGGGACACCCAGGAGTCCTGGTATGGCGCTGCAGGATGATGCACTGGACCAAAAGATCACTTTAAACTGCAGGCTAGTGGTTCAAACTTACCAGCAACAGGGAACCCAAACAGGGTCCATTTGAGTCAGAACTGACTCCACGGCACTTACCAACAACAACAACAGGGACACCCATGGTAGACAGGTTTCAACGGAACTTCCATACTAAGACAGATTAGGAAGCAAGAGAGGTGGATTCTTTCTGACTGTTTACTCACTGAAAACCTTATGAATAGCAGCCCGATAAAATGTTGGAAGATGAAAACATGAATGTTGTTGTTGTCAGGTGCCATTGAGTCGGAACCGACTCATAGCGACCCCATGCACAGCAGAACGAAACAATGTCCCATCCTGGGCCAAGCTCACTACCACTGCCACACTTGACACCATCAATGATGCTACCTGGCCAATCTATCTCGTTAGGGGTCTTTCCCTTTTTCTCTGACCCTCCACCTTACCCAGCATGACATCCTTGTCCAGAGACGTTCCCCTCCGGACAATATGTCCAAAGTATGAGAGACGAAGCTTAGCCATCTTGGCCTCCAAGGAGCACTCTGGTTGCACTTCTTCCAAAACAGATCTATTGGTT
>NW_006408657.1:8550214-8555669 GCF_000296735.1 Chrysochloris asiatica
GCCATGTTTTTCTTCATAGAACCCAGCTTCTCGTATTATTTGCTCAGCATACAGGTTGAATAAGTATGGTGAAAGAACACAACCTTGTTGCACACCTTTCCCAATTTTAAAACATTCAGTGTTCCCATGTTCTGTTCGAACAACTGCTTCTTGGTCTAGGTACAGATTTCTCCGAAATACAAACATGAATAGCAACAGAATATTGTCAGATATAGTGCCAAAAAAAATGAGCCTGTCAAGTTGGAAGGTCCTCAAAATATGATTGGGGAAAAGGGGCATCCTCAAAGTAGAGTTTTCCACGATGATTCAAATGGAGTAAAACTTTCAAGACCTACATTTTCTGATGGGGCACAACTCAAAGTGAGGAGAGACAACTCAACATCCATTAATAATTGAAGCAAGGAATATAGGCAGTATGAATCTAGAAAAATTGGAAGTTGTAAAAACATGAACCAGAACACCTAAAAGGATTGCTGTTGTTGTTAAGTGCCATCGAGTTGGTTCCAACTCTTAAGTGATCCGATATAGGGTTTCTGAGGAGTGGCTTGTGAGTTTGAATCACCAACCTTTTAGGTTAAATTGACCTTGTAATCCAGTGCTTTATCCTACAGTGCTACAGGAGGACTGAGCTGAAATGGACTGCTATTGGCCATTTGGAATCAGACAGTCATATCGTTTACTATGCTGGGAATGAAAAATTCAAGAGGAATGGTATAGTATTTATCATCAAACAGAACATTTCAAGATGTATCTTGAAGTACTAAGCTGTCTACGATCAGATAATACAAGGACGACAAGTTATATAGCTATTATTCAAATTTGGGCACCAATAACTAAAGCCAATGATGATGAAATTGAAGAATTCTGTAAAATTCTTCCATTGAGCTATTTCTAATATTTTATTGTTACTTTTCTGGATTTCTGATTGTTGCTTTTGTATGAGTTTAATTGTCTATTTAGTTGGCCATTATATTTTTTTCCTGAATTCTTGTAGGGTTTGTCTGTTTTCCTTGATGTCTTTGAGAAGCTTTTCAAGTACTTTGATTATGACTTCTTCAGGAAACGTTTCTGTCCTTTTATTTTTATCATTTATTCAAGCCATCCTATACTATTTCTCCATAGGATTTGCTACTGTCTATTCTCAAGGCATGAAGGTGCTTATTGACATATTTTGTATTGATTGTCTGTTTTGTCCTGATTTTTTAAAAAAGTTTTTATTGTGAATTATGTGATAGTTTACATGGGAGAACATTAGCTATACATTCATCCTATCGTAGATTGTTTCATTGCCATGATTACAATCCCCTCTATGCATCATCAGACAACCAAAGGGTATACCCTGCAAGCCTGCCCTTCGATTGCTAGTACACAGCCCCTCTCCATCACTAGGTCTAGAATCCTCAGCTGATCGATCAATCTCTCCACATCATTGTATCTTCCTCCATGTATGGCATCACTGTTTCTCTAGGTAGGGTCCCACACTCCACTCTTCTCTCTTGATGGTCCCAGGGACCTCCACTCCTAGAATGCAAAGTCAACTACTCCCCTCCTTTTGCTACAAAACATATACCTTTACATTTCCAACACTTACAGTCAGTCCTGATAGCAATTATTCACTACTGTACCACAAGCATCCTATACTCATCTCCTTTCATCAGCCCTACCCAGACAGATTGGATACTACTCAGTGGAGAGTCTACCTTCCTCCATGCTCTCTGGATCTAGGCTCCCTCTTGAAATTTGTAAGCCAGTCATTTCTAGCCTTTGTAACCTCCCCATTTTGGGTATCCAATTTCCAAGTTGCCCATCCCTGTCTACCCTGTGTATCGAGGGAGTAGGAATGATCCTTGCTGTAAAGATTTGTTCCCTCTTTTGAGCTACTGCATCCATAGTTATAGGTCAAGTTCTTCTAATTGTATAACATTACTTTTTTTTTTTTTCCCTCTTCTTTCTTCTTCTAGTTGAGTTCTGATCATCCAGTCACTGAAGCCAGGTCAAGTGGGTATTATCTGCAAGTGAGGGTGTTCTTATGCATATCCTCTCACTTCTTAATCAGCTGGATGCTTCACTCTCCACTCTAGTCCTTTGTGGCTATGCCACTGACTCTGGGCCCAAGAGTCCCCAGGCCTTGCCATACTGCTGGCCAAGCAGGTCTCCACCCATGTTCACAGGAGTCTATTGAATGTGGATGGACTTAGCTCATAGTTTCATTGCTGTTTTCCCCTCAATTCCCCTTATCAGTGACTAGTCAGATCACATGCCTGCTCATGTATTCCCTTTGAGTCTTAGTCTTGGAAGGGGGTTTGCCCTGAGGGAACCCGACCACTTGCCTTGATGTCTCCTGGGCGAGCAATGTGCTTGTTCTTGTAATAGTCAGTTGGACTGCCATTATTGTTTTTTTATTTTTCATGTTGTTCTTTCTTTCAAGAAGTACCTTCTGTTCTTCTGGCCACTCCAGGATGGGCTGTTTGTCCTTTAAAGTGGAGATTTCCCACCTCTGAAGATTCTGGATGGTGTTCAGGATTCCACCTATGGTCTCATGCAATGCAAAGTCTCCACAGGAAGCCTCCTTCACTGGGCAAGATGTAACCCCATTTCAGGTATTCCAATCAGTTATAGACAGAAGACAGACTTACAAGCTTTCTATGGTGATATTTCTGGCTATTCTTGTCTCTCCACCTCAATTGTCAATTTTATAATGGTATGCAAGGGTAACCAAGATTCAAAAGACAGCCAAACATCTTAACATTATTTCTCCCCTTTACTCATTCAAACCATGCCTCAATCCCTGTGTCCCAGAGCCCTGTTGTTCCAAGGTATTGCATACATCATTATTTACCTTTGTCACACATAGCCCATACAAACCTGCCTAACTGTTCTCCCATCTACCTAGTTCTTCCATTCCCCTCCTCCTCCTTGTGCATTACCCCCCTCCCCAACACCCAAACTATCCTGTGTCTATTCCCTACTCTGTACTCCATCTTCCCTTCCCTCCCCTTCACTGCCCCCCCCCATATCCTGGTAACCAGCAAAGAACCCCCGCCACCTTTTTAGGATGAGTCTTTTTCTTAGTCTTTTACAATAGTGGTCCTATGCAGTATTTCTCCTTTTCTAATTTACTAATTTCACTCAACATAATGTCCTCAAGGTTCATCCATGTTATGTGGTGACTTACACCTTCCTTTTTGTTCTTCAAGGTAGCATAATATTCCATTGTGTGTATGTACTACAGTTTGTTTATCCATTCTTCCATTGATGGGCACTTAGGCTGTCTCCATCTTTATGCTATTGTAAAGAGTGCTGCTATGAATATTAGTGTGCATATATCTACTCGTGTTATGGCTCATATTTCTTATGGGTAAATACCAAGTAGAGGAATTGCAGGATCATAAGGTATTTCTATTTCCAACTTTCTGAGGAAGTGCCATATTACTTTCCAGAGTTGTTGGATCATTTTGCAATCCCACCAGCAATGCAGGAGCACCCCAATCTCTCCACATCCTCACCAACATTTACTGTCCTGTACTTTTTTGATCTTTGCTTTTATTGCTGGTGTGAGATGATATCTCATTGTTGTTTTGGTTTGCATCTCTCTAATAGCTAGTGATCATGAACATTTCTTCATATGTTTGTTGGCTGCCCGAATCTCCTCCTTGGAGAAGTATCTGTTCATGTCCTATGCCCATATTTTAATTGAGTTATTTGCTATTTCTTGTAGAGGTGTTGTAATTTCCTATTTATTTTAGAAATTAGTCCCTTTTCTGATGTTTCGTTGTAAAAGATTTTTTCCCATTTTGTGGGTTCCCTTTTTACTCTTCTGGTGAAGTCTTTTGATGCACATACTTTTTAAATTTTTATTAAGTCCAAATCATATCTTTTATCTACTTTGTTAGTGTCGTTTTCAAAATGCTTGATAATCTGTGTATGCCCTAAATTAGAATCCTCACATGTGTCCCTATTTTTTCATTGATGGCCTTCATAATTCTGAGATTCACATTTAGGTCTTTAATCCATGCTGCGTTGGCTTTTGTATAAGGTGTGAGGTGAAGGTCTTGTTTCAATCTTTTGCATAGCATTTTCCAGTTCTGCCAGCACCATCTGTTGAAGAGACTATCACCTCCTCATGCAATATATTTAGGCACAATGTCAAAAATTAGTTGGCTGTATGTGGATGGGTTAATTTCTGGATTCTCTGTTCTGTCCCATTGATCAATGTATTTTTCATTGTACCAGTACCAAGCTGTTTTGATCACTGTAGCCGTGTTGTAAATTTTGAAGTCGGGAGTGAGAGGTTTCCAACCTTATTCTTCTTTTTAAGCAGTGCTTTGCTTATCCTGGATCTCTTTCCTTTCCATATAGTTTGTAATTGTTTTTTCCATCTCTTTGAAGAATGTCATTGGAATCTGGATTTAGATTGTATTATATGTGTAAATTGCTTTGGGCAGTATTGACATTTTCACAATGTTAAGTCTTCCTATCCAGGAGCATGGCACATTCTTCTATTTTTGAAGGTCTCTTTTGGTTTCTTGTAGTAGTGTTTTATAGTTTTCTTTGTATAGGTCCTTTGTTTCTCTGGTTGCATTTATTCTCAGTTATTTCATCCTTTGGGCAGATATTGTAAATGGTATTGCTTTCCTAATGTCTTTTTCAGCGCTGTCATTGTTACTATAGAAGAATCCAACTGATTTTTGTATGTTGATCATATGTGTATCCTGCCACTTTGCTTAATCTTCCAATGACGTCTAGCAACTTTTTAACTGAGTCTTTGGGGTTTTCTATGTATAGGAACATATCATCTGCAAATAGAGAGTTTTACTTCCTCTTTGCCAATTTATTGTTTTTGTTAAGTGCCATTGACTTGGTACTGACCTATAGCGACCCTGGATATGGCTTTGCAGTCTGGCGCATTAACCCATAGCGCCACACCAGGACTCAGATTCCTTTAATTTCTCTGTCTTGCCGTATAGCTCTTGCTAAGACTTCCAGCAAAATATTAAATAGGAATGGTGACAAAGGACATCCTTGTCTGGTTCCTGTTTACAGAGGGATGACTTTCAGTTTCTCTCCATTAAGAGTAATGTTGACTGTTGTTTTGTATATATGCTCTTAATTATGTTGAGGAATTTCCCATCAATTCCTACTTTGCTGAGTGTTTTCGTCAGGAATTGATGCTGGACTTTGTCAAATGCCTTTTCTGCATCAATTGATATGATCATGTGGCTCTTTTTTTTTTTTTTCTTATTTATATAGTGAATTACATTGATTGTTTTTCTAATGTTGAACCATTTTTGCATCCCTGATATGAATCTCACTCGATCATGATGTATTATCGTTTTGATGTGCTGCTGGATTCTGTTGGCTAAGATTTTGTTGAGAATTTTTGCATCTATGTTCATGAGGGATATTGGTCTATAATTTTCTTTCTTAGTGTCATACTTCCCTGGTTTTGGTATGA
>NW_006408657.1:8556183-8564205 GCF_000296735.1 Chrysochloris asiatica
ATCTCATTTATTTCTGCTCTAATCTTTATTATTTCTTTTCTTTTTGTGGCTGTAGGTTCCCTCTGTTGGTCTGTTTCTAATTGTTGTAGATGCTGTGTTAATGTGTTAATTATGTTTTTTTTCTTCTTTTTGGGTGTGTGCATTTATTGCAATAAATTGTCCTCTCAGCACTGCTTTTGCCATGTCCCAAAGATTTTTGTCAGTTGTGTATTAGTTCTCGTTTGTTTCTAGGAATTTTGTGAACTCACGTTTTATTTCTTCTACTACCAAGTTGCTTTTCAGCAAGGTGTTATTCAGTTTCCATGTATTTAACTTTATTTCCTTGGTCTTCCTATTGTTGGTAGCATTGTGGTCTGAGAAGATGCTTTGTAGTATTTTGATATTTGTAAATTTATGGAGGTTTATTTTGTGGCTTAACACATGGTCTATTCTGAAGAATGTTCCATGTGCACTGGAAAGGAATGTGTATTGTGCTGTTGTTAGGTTGAATGCTCTGTACGCATCTATGAAATCAAGTTGGCTGATTGTGTTATTTAGTTCTTTTGTGTCTTTGTCAAGTTTCTTTCTGGTTGTTCTACCCACATTTGAAAGTGGTGTGTTAAAATCACCCACTATTATTGCAGTCATCTGTTTCTTTCTTCAAATCTATTAGAGTTTGCTTTATATGTTTTGAAGCTCTTTCTTTGGCAGCATAGATATTTATTATGGTTATGTCATCTTGTTCAATTGTCCCTTTAATCATGAGATAATGTCCATCTTTATCTATTTTATCCTGGGTTTTGCCTTAAAGTTTATTTTATCAGATTAGTACTGCCACTCCTGTTCATTTTTTATTGTAATTAGCTTGGTATATTTTTTTCCATCCTTTGACTTTTAATCTGTGTTTGTCTTTCTGTGTAAGTTGTGTCTCTTGCAGACAGCATATTGAAGGACCTTGTTTTCTTATCCATTCTGCCACCCTCTGTCTCTTAACTGGTGCATTCATTCAATCTGTTTACATTCAGTGTAATTATTGATAGGTATGGGATTAATTGTTGCCATTATGTTTGTTTGTTTTTTTGGTGCTGCTGATTTCTTTGTTCTGTGTGTCTTCCTGTGCTAAGTTCATGCTTTTTGTGTTCTTTCTTGTGAGTTTCCTCATAGTTTTAATGTTTCCATCTTCTTCTTGAATTTTCATTTTCTTGGTATGTTTTGAGGTGTTAATTTTCTTTGAGGTTACCTTATATTCCATTAACTTTTCCCTCCATTTGATGCAGTCTATTTTAGTCTATAATCTACCTGACCTTCTCTTCATCTGGATCTCTGTTCCTATGTGTTTACCTTCTTTTACATTGCAATTGTTTTGATCATAGACTGAACTCTCATTTCCTCGAGTTTGTTCTTAAAGTTTTGTTCTGTTCTTAACTCTTCCATTTGTTGACTGAGTTCCGGGAGGTGCTTCCACGTATGTAAGTCTCTGGTTGTTTTCTGTTCTTGTTGTTTCTCAGTTCACAGAACTCCCTTTAGGATGTTTTGTAGTGCAGGGTTGGCTTTGACAAAATCCCTTAGCTTCTGTTTATCCTGGAATGTTTTGATTACACCATCATGTTTGATTGATAGCTTTGCTGGATAAAGGATTCTGGGTTGGCAGGTTTTTTTTTCTTTCAGGGTTTTATATATGTCTACCCATTGCCTTCTTCCCTGCATGGTTTCTGCTGAGAGATCCGAGCTTAATCTGACTTGCTTGCCTTTGTATGCAACGCTTCTCTTTTCTCTAGCTCCTTTCATGATTGTCTCCTTATCTTTGATTTTTAAAGAGGTTGCTTATGATATGTCTTGGTGATTTTCTTTTGAGGTCTATCCTTCCTGGGGTTCAGTGAGCTTCTTAAATGCTTATCTTTTTGCTTTTCAGGGTATTAGAGACATTTTCTTCCAACATCTACTCTTCAACTATCTACTCTGTGGACTTTTGTGATTCTTCCTGTTCCAGAATACTGATAATTCTCAAGTTTTTCCTCTTCATGTTGTCCAACATGAATCTTAGACCTTATTCTGATTTTTTGTATCCTTTTTTATGTTTGTTCTTCTATCTTAGTGGTATTGAGATATTTGTCTTCCAGCTCACTAGGTCTGCCTTCCATCTCTTCAATTCTACTCCTTTGCCCTTTCAGTGTATTGTCTCTTTCTGACATTCTATTATTAATCGTTTAGACCTCTTTCAGTAGGTTTGAATGGTTTCCAATGCTGTATGTATCTTATTTGATTGTTCCTGTAGCACTTTTCCGACTTCCTCCTTATTTTTCTCAACTCCATTGTAAAGTGTTTTGAAACATTTTATAATCATTTTTCTAAATTCCTTCTTACATATTTCCAAGGCCTGCCCTCCATCCAGAATGTAGTTCAGGTCTACCTCTAGGTCATTTGTCTCAGACATTTTATCTTGTTTCTGGACTTGTACTGATATGGTCATCTTTTTTTCTTCTTGGACATGTTCAGTAGTTACCTGTGGCCTTAATACTTAATTGAGTGTGTGTTTTGGTATTTTTATGCTTTCTGCTTGCCTCCAAGTAGATGTGATTAGGAGGTAGGCTTCCCTTTTAACTCTTCTTATTGCTTAACTCAGAGTAGCTTTCACAGCTGTTGTCTGCCTCCCTGGTGTATGGCAGTTGGTAATCGTTCTTGCCTGGATTGTAGGGTTTTATAGGGTGTGATTGGTGCTTGACTATATGGCAGCAATTGTTATGTCTTCTTGGGTAATATAGGGAGAGAAAGAGCCCTCTAAAGGTTAAAGGGGGAACAAAAACTAAAACAAAATAATAATAACAACAACAAAAAAGAAAAAAAAAAACCATCAGATTGAATACTGTAGTCTATAATCACAGAAAAGAGAGAGGAGAGAGAGAAGGAAGAAAAAAATATATATATAGCCTAATATGAGTATTACTTTAATATCATCTTTCAGCCTTTTGCCTTCAAGGTTGCCTGATAAGTTTCAAGATGCCACTGTTGGTTGTTATGCTGTATCTTAGGATTTAATGTTCGGCCAGTTTATTTTTAGACTCTCTCCCACTCCACACCCCCTGTTCTGGCCTTTTCCCTATTAACAAACAGTTCAGGGCTGGTTGTGTCCACTTTGCACTGCTGGTGGTTTTAAGCGGGGACTGGACCTTTGACTGCTGAGAAGATCTGTGCATACATTTGTTAGAAGAACCCTTCAGTGGTGGGGTCGGGGGTGTCCACTCACTCAGGCACCCCTCTAGTCACCAGAATGGAGGTGCACAGACAGCGAAAGGCCAATGAACAGATACCAAAGAAAAATCAGAACAAAACAAAACCAAACAAAGAATATTGTTCACCTTTGTCTCCGCAGTTCCTGCAGGCATTAGTCCGCGACAAGTCTGCTTGCTCCCCTGCTTGGTCTTGCTCTTTGGTCTTGCCCAAGTTGTTGGCCCTGGGCTGCTGAGCCCAGCAGATACAAAGTACGAGATTTCTTACTTCCGCTAGAGGTTCTACTAGGTATAAGACTTCAAACTTTAAAAATATTCCTACACATGTGGTTCAGAGTTTTGGAGCTCTCCCTTGAACCTGCTTCGCCTGGTACTCTGTGTTACTGCTGACCGAGATCTTCACTGCACCTCTACTCTATCTGCCATCAAGCCCCTCCTCTGTCCTTATTTGTTCTGATGTCTATGAAGCATTGTTTCTTCTTTTTAGAATATCTTCCTTTTGTATTATTTTTATTGTTGGCTTGTGGTACTGGTCTATGTGTGACTTTGGTGGTGTTTATTGACTATGTGTGATTTCCTCTCACTAGTGGGTATGGTGGGTCACATCCACATGTGAGTCCTGATATTAGGTTTATGTTGTTGTTGTCAGGTGCCATCGAGTCGGAACCAACTCATAGAGATCCCATGCACAGCAGAACAAAACAATGTCCGATCCTGGGCCAACCTCACTACCGCCGCCACACTTGACGCCATCAATGATGTCACCTGGCTGATCCATCTTGTTGGGGTTCTTCCTCTTTTTCTCTGACCCTCCACCTTACCCAGCATGACATCCTTCTCCAGCGACTGTTCCCTCCGGACAATATGTCCAAAGTATGAGAGACGAAGCCTAGCCATCTTGGCCTCCAAGGAGCACTCTGGTTGCACTTCTTCCAAAATAGATCTATTGGTTCTTTTGGCAGTCCATGGCACTTTCAGTATTCTCCTCCAACACCACAACTCAAAGGCATCAATTCTTCTACGATCTTCCTTATTCACTGTCCAGCTTTCGCATCCATATGAGGTTATTGAAAATACCATGGCTTGGGTCAGGCGCACCTTAGTCCTCAAGCTGATATCTCTGCTCTTCAATACTTTAAAAAGTTCCTGTGCAGCAGATTTGCCCAATGCAATACGTCGTCTGATCTCTTGACTGCTGCTTCCACGAGCGTTGATAGTTGATCCAAGAAGAATGAAGGTTTATAGTTCTTCTTTTATAGGACTAAGTAGAGGTGGGAGAGCAGGTTATTTCCTTATTATTGGGTTGTAAGTATTGAATGGTCAGGGTCACATCACAACCTTTTTGGAACTGTGAGGCCTTTTGGTTTTGTTCTAGCAAGTAGAGCATCCTCTGGAAGTTAGGGCAGGATGTCTGCCAAATGTACAGGATAGGCCTTTTGTGTATTCATGAATTGGTGCCTCAGTAGATGGTGGAAGATCAAACTCTCTGAGTGTGAGATGTGAGGCGTTTCAGAGAGATGGATGTTGAATGAGGACACTAGAACCTCTTGATCATTATTTGGCAGTAGTGAAGCTGGTACTTGTAAGGATGTGGCAGGTATTGTTGATGAGATCAAGTGGCTCCTCAGGTGATTCTGATGCACACTAAGGTGCAAGATTCCCTGATGTACTGAAAATAGCATTGGTTTGAGAGAAAACAAATCTGAATTTTAGTTCAGGGTTAACTCGTTTTGTGATGATAGACAAACCACTTAACCTCTCTGAGCACCAGATTGTACAGCTCAGAAACTATTCTGGACCTTTTCTCGTTCTGCCTTCTATTATGGCCCTGACACAAATGACTCAAACATGGAAATACGGTCACTGAAAACTGTTCTCCAGAGCTTGGGAAGCTATATGACTCAGATGACTAGACAAACTATTAACAACTAAATAAACTGTGTCTTTAATTAATGAATTTTTTTGTTATAGTTGCAAGAGTGTTTATTTTCATTTCCAAATGCAATTTGAAGATGAAAATATTGTTTCACAAATAGAAAGCATTTCATGCTTCTCATTATAATAGCCATTGGTGTTTGAATTTTAATATTAAACCTAGATGATTTGGATTGCTATATATGTATTTTTGGAGTCCTGGTGTGGCACTGTGGGTTAATTAGCTGGACTATAAAGTCAGTTTGAACCACAAAGTCAGGTTCAAGCTCATCACCTGCTCCTTGGAAACCCTATACAAGGTTGCTATGGGTCAGAACTGACTGGACGGCACTTAACAATAACAACATATGCTTTTATCATTGTACATTCAATTTAATGTAAGGAGCTCTGGTGGCAGAGTGTGTTATTCTTTGGGCTGCTAACTGCAACATAAGCAGTTCGAATACACTAGTCACTCCACAGGAGAAAGATGAGGATTTCTGCTCCTGTGAACAACTTACAGCCTGGAAAACCTTATACAGGGTCACTATGAGTCAGAACCGACTCGACAGCACACAACCACCATCACCACCATTACCTTTAATGTAGAATGGGTACTTCTAACTGTAACACTCTTATGAAATTTATAATTAATGCTATCAATTATAACTTTTTATTGATAAATTCTTAGAGTGAATCAGAAAAGTGATTTAGAGTTCTTTTAAACATACTATCAAGTCAGCTCCTACAATTCTGGCTCTCAGTGTCATGCAACTCTAACCCCTCTAATTTATCCTTAGAAAGGCAGGGAGAACATTTCCAAGGGACAGGAATTCAGAATTATTCCTATGAATTTACCACCATTGATTACCAGGAGCTTTCTGGGGCTGAGAATGTGACAATGTTAGTAAAGTAGTGAAGAAAATAAAGTGTGTTAGATTTGGAAGAGTGTAAACAAAGGCCACATCTGGAAGCAAAGGGAGAAGCCAGGTCATTTTCTTCTCAGATGTGAGTGAGCAATATGGAGGCAGGCCAGAGCTTCCTCTGCTGCCTCTCTACACTGCCCCCAAGATGCTGAGGGCACTTCTGGGTCCTGGGGCCCATCAGACCAGTTCTCAGAGCTGCTGTTTATTCCTTTTCAGTTAATAATGAAGGGTAATGTAATGAGAGACCAAGAAAGCATCTGCTGCTGGACCCTTAGGCCTCAGGGACTGCACTATTCAGGGTGGGAGCAGAGCACTAATCCTCAGTAAAAGCCACAAGAAGGAGCTCTCATCCAGTAGTGGTTTATTATTAGTAGATTTAAAGTATTGTGTGGATTAAAAGGATTGTAGTTTGAAAAGAACAAAAACATAATTTTTTTAATCCCTGGAGAAATTGACAGCAACAAACTGTTAAGTGTGAGGCTTGGACCACTATACTCATGTTTATCTGTGCTTTTAAGAAAGATTTGTGTGCATGTGTATCCCTTGGATGCACAAAGTGGCAAAGAAGTAACAAATCCATGTGCTTAAGATGGTCTCTGGGTGGGCATTATTATTTAGGGAGCAAATTAAAAGAGAGAAAAGCCAACAGAGAAGGGACAGAATCCAATACTTATTTCCTTCCCATTCATGCTGAGGACTTGAAAAGGAGGGTTACAAAAATTTATCTAATTCTGACACACACACATGTCTGAAATATTTCATTTGATCCAGACAAATTGAAAAGGTTTAACAAAATAAAGTCAACCCCTGGTTCTTCATGGTGATCCTCAATTGTCTGCACAGAACAAATTCAAACCAAGGTGGAGTAGCCCCTATTCCTGCCTGGTCTTCCCTCTTAGAACCAAACCCTGAATTTCACACATCAAACAGAGGGAGACACATCTGAGCAGTGGGAAAAAGAAGATGGTCCTGGAAACTAGACGAATGGCAAGATGGTTAGTTTCCTGTGTTTTTTTTTTTTGTTTTTTTTTTTTTTGATTGTTTGTTTGTTTTTATTGCTTCCAGAAATCCCAAGACAGGGTGATGAGGAAGCCTCCAGTCTAGCACTGCCAACAAGCACAGACCAAGAAAATTCCAAGAAAGAGCTGTTTTCCCAGCAAACCAGCAAAGAGTGGCCTAGCATCAGAAAACCTTTATGGCAATAACTACCCTGCTCCAGCCCCAAACAAACAAACTCTTTCCTTGCCCCAGGGTTCCAGTGGGGCCCTCAGGGAGCTAGTCTTCTTCATTCAGCACCACTGCTCCTGTTCCCCAGAGTCAAATGCCTGCACTGTGAATGTTCCACCTGGAGGTGTTGGCAAGGATAAGGGGGAGCGAGTCATTTGTTAATTTGTTACAGCAGTAACTGTTGCTGTTACTTGCCATCAAGACGGTTCCAACTCATAGAAACCCTATGTACAACAGAAAGAAACACTGCCCGATCCTGTACCATCCTCACAATTTTTGTTACACTTGAGTCCATTGCTGATGCCATTGTGCCAGTACATCTCATTGGGGGTCTTTTTTTCATGGACCCTCCATTTTACCAAGCCAGGAATTGGTCTTTCCTGGTAATATGTCTCAAGTATAGAGAGCCTTCCCATCCTGGTTTCTAAGGAGCACTCCGGCTGAACTTCTTACCAGCACAGATTTGTTTGTTCTTCTGGAAGACTTTGAATATTCTTCTCCAACACCATAGCTCAGATGCATCAATTCTTCTATGATCTTCCTTATTCATTGTTCAACTTTGACATGCATATGAGACCACTGAAAATATAATGGTCAGGCTCACATTAGTTCTAAACTGATATTTTTGCTCTTGTAACAATTTAAAGAGGTCTTGTGCAGCAGATTTGTCTAATGCACTATGTCTTTTGATTTCTTTTTTTAAATGTTTTATTGTGAATTATATGATAGTTTACATGAGAGAACTTTAG
>NW_006408657.1:8564385-8565876 GCF_000296735.1 Chrysochloris asiatica
TTTCCTCTCTGGATCCAAAGTCCCCAGCCGCTTCATCACTCCACGTTGTCTTCTCTGTCTCCATCTCAGGCATCTCTGTTTCTCTGGGTAGGGTCCTGCTCTCGGCTCTTCTCCGTTGATGGTCACAGAGACCTCCGCTCCTAGACTGGAGAATTAATCACTCCCTTCATTGTTACGAAACATCTACATTTGCATTTCCAACCCTTATAATCCGTCCTGATAAGCATTATTCACTACAGTATCACAAGTTACCCATCTGTATTTCCTTTCATCAGCTCCACCCAGACAGATTGAATAGTACCCACTGGAGATTCTGCCTTCCTCCATGCTCTCTAGCACTAGATTCCCTCTTGAAATCTAGTAAGCCAGTCGCTTCTTGCCTTTGTAGTCCCCCCTCCCTATTTGAGTATCCAATGACCAAGTTGCCCATCTCTGTCCACTCTGTGTGTGGAGGGGGTTGGAATGTTTCTTGCTGTAAGGATTTGTTCCTTCTTTTGGGTTGCTGTTCCATAGGTATAGGTCAAGTTCATCAGATACTATCAGCTCACTCTTTTTTTACCCCCCTCTTCTTTCTTCTCCTGTTTGAGATCCAATCGTCCAGTCATCCGGACCAGGTCACGTGGGTATCATCTGCAAGTGTGTGCACTCCTGTGCACATACCCTCTCTTCCCACCAGCCGGTAGCTCCACTCTCCTCTCAAGTCCTCCATGGCCATGCCACTGATTCTGGACCCAAGAGTCCCCAGGTCTCCTCCACTGCTTGCCAACCAGGTCCCCTACTGGGTCCACAGAAGTTCACTGAACATCGTGGGGCCTAGCATGCCGCTTCATTGCTGCTTTTACCCCACTTCCCCCCCATCGGTGATGTGTGTGGTCACCAATCAGAGCGTATATTTCTGTTGAGTCTTAGTCTTGGAAGGGGATTTGCGTTGAGAGGACCTGGCCACTTGCCTTGATGTTTCCTAGGGAAGCGGTATGTTTGTTCTTGTATTAACAGTCCATCTGCCTCCATTTTTCCTGCAGGTCTTTCTTTCAAGAGCTCCAGGCTGGTCTGCTCATCTTTTCAAGTGGAGATTTCTCATCTCTGGAGATCTGGATGTGGTTCTGGTTTCTATCTATAGTTTTATGTATTGCAAAGGCTCAGCAGGAAGCCTCGTTCACTCGGTGTGCTATAGACCCATTTTAGGTATTCCAATCAGTCATAGGCAGAAGACGGACTTACAAGCCTTCTGGTGTGATGTTTCCGACTATTCCTTTCTCTCCCTCTCCAGTGTCTACTCTATATTATAATGCTTGGGAAACCAAGATTAAAAAAACAAACAGACAAACAAAACAAAACAAAAAACAATCAAGCATCTTAACATGATTCCCATTCCCATTCCAACCATGACTCAATCCCTGTATCTCAGAGCCCTGCAGTTCCAAGGCTGTGCATATATTGTCCTTTATCTCTGTCCCATTTAGCCCTTTCAAACATGCCCAATTGTTCTCC
>NW_006408657.1:8573645-8576774 GCF_000296735.1 Chrysochloris asiatica
TGTCCTAACTCTCTTTCAGTCACCTCTGCCCCTCCTCTCCCTGCTGTTAGGTGCTGTCGAGTCAATTCCGACCCATAGCGACCCTGTATAGAGTCTCCGAGGAGCGGCTGGTGAGCCCGATCCACCGACCTTGCAGTTCAAAAGGCCCTGGAGTGTGGCACCTCAATCCATAGTACTGTGCCGGTACTCCTCTTAAACCAGTGAAAGAAAATAAATAAATAAAATAAAAGCAGTCCACATAGGATGCACATCCGCGTCTCCCATATAGGGTTTCTGAGGAGTGGCTGGTGAGCTTGAACCACCAGCCTTGCAGTTCAAAAGAATTTGCAGTGCGGCACCTCAACCCACTACACTATGCCAGAACCCCTCTCAACCTAGTGTAAAAAGGTCGACCAAATCCATGTCTCAGCTTGGGCTGAGTGTGTGAATTCCCAGCAGAGGAAACCACCAGTGCTGAGGGTGAGTCTTGGCCACTAGGCTAAGCCCCCACCTCTATTCTCCCCGACTGTAGGTGGGCAAACCGTGAGCGCACCTATTACCCAACACCAAAGAAAAAAATTAAATTGGAACCACACAAAATCGGCAAAGTATACTTTCTAAGGTTACCACAGCGTGTTTCTGTGGCATCTCTGCGGCCCTCTCTGCGGCCCTGATTTCGCCCCGCCACTTGGACTTGCCCAGGATGTGGGCTCAGGCCTCTGAGCCTGGCCGGCAGATTCAAAAGTACGCAATTTCGCGCCTCAGCTCCAAATCCCACAGGCTATAAGCCTTCAAAGCTTTAAATTATCCCTATGCCTGTGGGTCCGAGTCTTGGAGCTCTGTCTTGCCTCTTTTTTGCCTGTAATTCTGAGTTATTGCTGGCAGCGACCTTCACAACACCTTCACCCTAGCCACCATCAAGCCCGCCTCAAAAGAATTTGCAGTGCGGCGCCTCAACCCACTATGCTACACAAGGACCCTTCTCAACCAAGTGTAAAAAGGGCCGACCAAATACCATCTCAGCTTGGGCTGAGTGTCATCTTTTGATTTCTTGACTGCTGTTTATATGAGTGTCGATTGTGGATCCTTGCAAAATGAAGTGTTTTACAAATTCAATCTTTTCTCCATTTATCATGATGTAATTTATTGGTTCAGTTGTGAGGATTTTTGTTTCTTTGCTGAGTTGCAATCCATAGTGAAGGCTATAGTCTTTGATCTTCATTAAGTATTTTAAGTTCTCTTCATTTTTAGGAAACAAGGTTGTATCATCTGAATATCTCAGATTGTTAATGAATCTTCCTTCCATCCTGATGTGACATTCTGCTTCATATAATCCAGCTTATATTATTTGCTCAGCATGCACATTGAATAAATGTGGTAGAAGGATACAATCTTGGGACACACATTTCCTAATTTTAAACCATTCAATATCCCCTTCTTATACTGGAACCACTGTCTCTTGGTCTATGTACAGGTTTGTCATAAGTACAATCAAGTGTTCTGAGATACCCATTCTTTGAAATATTATCCATGAGCCATACATTTGAAAGCATTTGTATAGTCAATAAATCAAAGTAAATAAATATCTTTCGGTATTCTTTGCTTTCATCCAAGACCCATTTGACATCAACAGTGTCACCTTTAGTTCCACATCTTCTTCTGAATCTGACTTGAGCTTCTGGCAGTCCCCTGTCAACGTACTGTTGCAGTCATTTCTTTAAATTATCTTCAGCAAAATTTTACTTGCATGGGATATTAATGATACAGTTTGATGATTTCTGCATTTCAGTGGTTCACCTTTCTTTGGAATGGGTCCAAATATGGATTTCTTCCAAATTTTTTTGGAATAGATGAGTGAGTAATAGAAAATTAATATAGCTTGTAAATTCAGAATGGAAAAAAAATAACATCAGAATTGATACAAATCAAGGTAAATGTAATATATATCTTTCTTCTCATGTTTTTCTTAAATTATATGTGCTAGTTGAAGCAAAGTTTATAACACAATCTGATGTGGTCCATGATGTAAGCAGAGGAAACAGTTGAAGATAATTGATTTTTTTTTTTTTTTAATATGGGGCAGATAAAGGGAGTCAATGGAAGTATCTTTTTCTCTGTTTCAAAGTGGTAAAGTATTACTATCAGTAGACTATGGTAGATGTAAGTATGATATGTTATTATTGTAAGACCTACTACAACCATGATAACTATACAAAGTGACACACTCAAGTAACACTACAAATAAATGTAGACGGAATCCTTAAAGTTTGTTGAAAAAAATCCACAAGAATATAAGAAAAGAGAAACAAAGGAATGATAATCAGAAGAAACACAGAAAAACAAGTAACAAATGGCACACTTGTCTTTTAGCAATTTATAGTTCTAACTCATGGCAACCTCATGTGCATTACAGCAGACTCGTGCTCCAGAAGATTTGCAATGGCTGAATTTTTAGGAGGTAGATTTTTAGATTTTTTTTCTGAGGCATCTCTGGGTAGACTTGAAGCTTTGGATTAGCATCCAAATATGCTAATCATTTGTACCATCCAAGGACTCCTTAACTTAAGAAGAATTACTTAGATGTAAATGGTTTAAATAAAACAACTGCTGTTGTTAAGTGCCTTAGAGTTGGTTCCAACTCATAGCAACCCTGTATAGGGTTTCCAAGGAGCAGCTTGTGAGTTTGAACCATTGACCTTGTGGTTTAAACTGACCTTTTGGTCTAGTGCTTTATCCCACAGTGCTACACCAGGACTCCAAATAAAATAATTAAAAAACATAAATTATTAGCGTGCTCTGATAAATGTAATAACAGCAATAAAATGTCTTTAAAAAATAGCTTAAATGAGTTGGGTAAGTTAAAGCTAAAAGTATGGGAAATATATATAATGTCCAAATGTGGCACTGTAGGATAAATAACTAGATTGCTGCTAACCACAATGTTGGTAGTTCAAACCCACCAGTTGCTCCTGGGAAACCCTATACAGAGTCTTTATGAGTCAGAACCAACTCACCAGCACTTAACAACAACAGCAACAAAGTATTAATTTAAAAAATTGTTGTTGTTAAGGGTCATTGAGTTGGTTCTGACTCATAGCAACCCTGCACAGGGTTTCTAAGGCTGCACGTCTTTGCAGGATCAGAAAGTCT
>NW_006408657.1:8576874-8578161 GCF_000296735.1 Chrysochloris asiatica
GTGGAGCAAAAGATTCTGCATTTCTAATAAGCTCCCTGGTGATGGTGGATCAAATAGCACTCTTGGGTACTGAGGGACTTATTGTTGTTGTTAAGGGTCATTGAGTTGGTTCTGACTCATAGCAACCCTGCACAGGGTTTCTAAGGCTGCACGTCTTTGCAGGATCAGAAAGTCTCATCGTTCTTCTGCAGAGTCACTGGTGGGCTTGGACTTCTGACCTTGTGTTTCACAGTCCAAAGCCACTCAGACTTCAACTTAAAAAGGAGTAGCTATATTAATAGTACATAAATTAGATTTCCTGGCAAATAAAATGATTAGAACAAAGGGGAACATTACATAATGATAAAAGGACCAATCCACCAGGAAAACCTAATGATCTTAAATGTGTACTCACCAGAAAATAAGTCTCAAAATACATGAAATATGGGACCCTAACCAAAGAAGCAGTGACACCAGAGATGGAGGCAAAGGTGATGGCGTGGAGAGATAGAGCAGCCGAGGACTCTAGACTCATGGAAAGAGAAAGGCTGTTTGCTGGCGGCCAGGAGGCAGGCTTGCATAATGTGCCCTTTAGTTGTGTAAATGATTGTATATTCTTGAGTGTTTCTGTGTGCATCAAACAAACAAACAATAAAACCAGAGGGAATAGAAGCAAGCACTATTGAATGATGATGATTCATTGTAATCATTACAATGAAACAAAATATGATAGGATGAATGCAAAACTGATGTTCTCCCATATAAACTATCACTAAATTCACAATAAAAGCTTAAAAAAATAAATACACAAAACAAAATCCAACCAACCTGAGAGGAGAATGAGATACTATCATTTTCATGGAGTTAATTTCCTACTCTCAGGCAATTGATAGAATATAGGGAGAAAGGAGCTCTGGTAGCGTAGTGGTTACGAATCGGGCTGCGAACCTTAAGGTCAGCGGTTCGAAACTACCAGCCGCTCCGCGGGAGAAAGATGCGGCTTTCTACTCCCGTAAAGATTTACACCCTCGGAAACCCTGTACAGGGTCGCTATGGGTCGGAACAGACTCGAAGGCACTTAACAACAACATTCATCCTTTTGTGATTCCCTAAAGCATATTATTATGTATTGATAATGAACGTATCAATGCAATGTACATAACTATGGTGAACTCATCACTACAAAATTATTAAATTCCAAGATAAATACTATTCATTCTGTTCACAACAATAATATATATAATCAGTCTAAGAAAATTCCTTTCCCTAGAGTAAGTTACATAATGCAAGTCTGGCTCATTGATGTCT
>NW_006408657.1:8578261-8581263 GCF_000296735.1 Chrysochloris asiatica
GGCTTTCTACTCCCGTAAAGATTTACACCCTCGGAAACCCTGTACAGGGTCGCTATGGGTCGGAACTGACTCGACGGCACTTAACAACAACAGTAAGCAGATAGAACTTGATAACACAATCAAACAAAATTATCTAATTGGAGTATGTAGAACATGCAAGATATGTAAACATTTTCCTGTGCCCTCTTTCCCCTCCTTCTTCCTAACCCATGCACTAAACCAGAGGTACCTGAAACTGAGTTTAACCACATGGAAAAGAAGATAGCCCCATGCTTGTTCCCAAAGGTGGCTTCCTACAGGTTTTACTTGGGTAGCAGTGGAAGAGAAAAGTCATGCCTTCAAATAAATATTTCCTATTGATTAAATAGATGTCCTAGTGTGGCGCTGTAGGCTAATGCTCTGGACTGAAAAGTCATTTAAACCACGATATCGGTGGTTCAAGCCCACCAGCCACTCCTTGGAAACCCTATATTGGGTTTCAGACCCATAGGTAACCCTATGGGTTGGAACTGACTCACCAGCACTTAACAACAACAATATTGATTAACATGTTAATTCTTGTGCTTGTAACTCAAAATGTTCTTACAGTTAGACCTGTTGATTGCCTACTGGCCAGACACCAATGTGGCCTGGCAGCACGTCACTCCCACAGTACAGCACTTCAAGGGGTACTTTAAAAAGTTTGGAAATCAACTTGGTGTTTTTGTTTGTTTATTTTATAAGTTAAGTTCTTATAGATATAAAGTTAAATGTCATATCAAATGGATTTCTTCTGACTTTTCCAGGAAGCCCAGTATATACCTTCATTCCTTCTAAAGCACAGAATTAACTTTAACAAATGTCCTAGACAGGGCTTTCCAAACAGCAGTATACATAGAAATCCTGTATGAGCTGAGCCAGTAGATTTGGAGTGGAGCAAAAGATTCTGCATTTCTAATAAGCTCCCTGGTGATGGTGGATCAAATAGCACTCTTGGGTACTGAGGGACTTATTGTTGTTGTTAAGTGCCATTCAGTCAATTCCAACTCATAGTGGCCCTGTATAGGGTTTCCAAGGAACAGCTGGTGAGCTTGAACCACTGACCTTGCAGTTCAAATGACTGCAGTCTGACGCATTAGCCCACAGTGCCAAGCTAGGAATAGTAATAATAGCTTTAGTTACCTTGCCATTGTTATTAAGTGCCTTTGAGTTTCTGTTTCATAGCGAATCTGTATAGGGTTTCCAAAGAGCAACTGGTAAGTTTGAGCTGCAGACCTTACTCCAAACTAACCTTGCAGTCCAGTGCTTATCCTATAGTGCCACACCAGGACTCTACCACAAATGGGTAACTTTAAAAAACATAATTATTTCCTCACAATCCAGAAGGTTAAAAGTCTACATCAGGGTCTCAGCTGTGTTGATTCCTTCTGTGGAGTCTTCCAGTTTCAGGTGTCTGCTAGTGATCCTTGTTCTGCACCAACAACTGCCTCTTGGTCTATGTACAGGTTCTTCATGAGAACAATTGAGTGTTCTGGAATACTCATTCTCCACAATGTCATCCATAGCTTGTCATGATCCACACAATCAAAAGCCTTTGCATAGTCAATAAAGCACAGGTAACATCTTTCTGGTATTCTCTGCTTTCAATCAAGATCCATCTGATAGAAGCAATGATATCCTATGCTCCATGTCCTCATCTTGAACCTCTGGCAGTTCTCTGTCAATGTACTGTTGCAGCTATGTTTGAAATGTCTGGCAAAATTTTACTTGCATACAATATTAATGATATTGTACGATGGTTTCTGCATTCCATTGGGTCGCCTCTCTTTGGAACGGCACTAATGCGGATCTTTTCCAATCACTTAGTCTTCTAAAATTCTTGGCATAGATGAATGTCTCCAGTGCCACATCAGCTTTAAGAAACATTTCAATTTGTATTCCATAAATTCCTGGAGCCTTGTTCTTTGTCAATGCCATCATTGCACCTTGACTTCTTTCTGTGTTATTTGCTATTGATCATATGCTATCCCTTGAAATGTGTGACAATTTCTTTTTGGTACAGTGAATCTGAGTATTCCTTCCATCTTTTTTTGATGCTTTCTGCATCATTCAATATTTTTCCCATAGACTTCTTCAATATCGCAAGTCGAGGTTTGACGTTTTCCTCCAGTTCCCCCAACTTAAGAAATGCTGTGCATGTTCTTCCCTTTTGGTTTTCTAACTCCAATTCTTTAAACATTTCGTTATAATTTTGACTTTGTCTTCTTGAACTGCCCTTTGAAATAATCTATTCACTTCTTTTACTTCCTCATTTCTTCCATTTGATTTGGAATCTCTACACTGCAGACCAAGTTTCAGAGTCTCTTCTGACATTCATTTTGGTCTTTGATTTCTTTCTTGTCTTCTTAATGACCTTTTTTCTTTCTTCCTGTATGATCTTCTTGATGTCTTCCCACAACTCTGCTGGTCTTCCGTCTTTAGTGTGTAATGCATGAAATCTGTTCTTCAGATGATCTCTAAATTCAAGTGGGATATATTCAAGGTAATATTTTGGCTTTCATGGATTTATTTTAATTTTCTTCAGCTTCAGTATGAACTTGCATATGAATGATTGATGGTGTGTTTCACAGTCTGCCCCTGGCCTTGTTTTGGCTGATTTTATGGAGTTTTTCACTGTGTCATTCCACAGCTGTGGTGGTGGTGACTGTGTGCCATAGAGTTGGTTCCGACTCATAGCAACCCTGTATAGGGTTTCCAAGACTGTAAATCTTTCCTGGAGCAGAAAGCCTCATTTTCTCTGGGAAACCACTGGTAGTTTCAAATAACTGACCTTGTGATTAGCAGCCCAATTTATAGCCACCATGCTGCCAGAGCTCCTCTTCACAGCTGTAGTCAATTTGGTTTCTGTTTATTGCATTTGGTGAGGTCCATGTGTATGTTGTTGTTGTTAAGTGCTGTCGAGTCAGTTCTGATCCATAGCGACCATGTATGGGGTTTCCAAGGAGCAGCTGGTGAGCTTGAAC
>NW_006408657.1:8581686-8587499 GCF_000296735.1 Chrysochloris asiatica
GTATGGGGTTTCCAAGGAGCAGCTGGTGAGCTTGAACCACCAAACTTGCAGTTCAAACTGACTTTGCAGTTTGCATATTTACCCACAGCACCACACCAGGACTCAGGTCTTCCTTTTAGGTGTATGTATATAATTCATATAATAGATAGCATGTTTGATCAATTTCAGACCAAAGAATTTGGTTGAATTCTTCAATTCATCATCACTGGCTTTAGTGGTTGGTACCTAAATTAAAAAAAATAGTTGTATTAACTGATCTTATTCATTTGATAGGGTGTTATCCTATCACAGAGAGATGTTTGATCAATTTCAGAGTGAAGAAGTTTGTAGAATTCTTTAATTTCATCATTACTGGCTTTAGTTGTTGTTATGCTGTTGAGTCAGTTCCCACCCATAGAAACCCACTTGTTTCTGAGGAGTTGCTGGTGAATTTGAACCACCAACCTTGCAGTTCAAACTGACCTTGCAGTCCAGTACATTAACTTATAGCATCAAGTGCATAAATTTGAAAAATAGTTGTATTAACTAGTCTTCCTTGTAGGCATATGGATAATAGCCATCACAAATAGCGTTGAACTTCAAGCCAGATCTTGAAATGTTTTTTTTGATGATGAATGTGACACTATGCCTCTTCAATTTGTCATTCCCAGCATAGTAAACTATATGATTGTCAGATTCAAAATGACCAGTACCAGTCCATTTCAGTTTACTAATGCCTAAGATATCAAAGTTTGTGTGTTCCATTTCATTTTTGACAGTTTCCAATTTTCCTAGATTCATACTTCGTACATTCCATGTTTTGATTATTAATGGATGTTACACCTGTGTCTCTTCATTTTGAGTTGTGCCCCATCAGCAAATAAAGGTCCCTAAGGCTTTACTCCATTCGCATCATCATGGTCAACTCTACTTTGAGGAGGCTGCTTTTCCCCAGTCATATTTTGAGTGACTTCTAACCTGAGGGGCTCATCTCATAATATGCTGGTTCTCATTATCATTTTGCAATAGTCAATATTCTATCTGTTACCTGACAGTGTCCCACTACTATATAAAAGGTTTTCAGCAACTTTCAGAAGTAGTCTGTCTTTCCTTCTTTCTAGTCTGTCTTAGTCTGGAATCCCTGCTGAAACCCATCCACCATAGGTGACCCTGCTGGTATTTAAAATACTGGTGGCATAACTTCCAGAATCACAGCAATACACAAGCCACCACAGTATGACAAACTGACAGATGAGTGGTGGTGTAACCCACTTGTTGTTGTCAAGTGCCGTCAAGTTGGTTCTGACCCATAGCAACCCTGTATAGGGTTTCCAAGGAGCAACTGGTGAGCTTGAACTACTGACCTTGCTGTTTAAACTGTCTTTGCAGACCAGCTCATTAACCAACAGAAGCACACCAGGACTCCTGTAACCCCCTAAGAGTCATCAAATAATTCATGACACCCACACCCTCACATGTCATCTGCATTCACTTTATATGCTTCTGCATCTATTCTGTTTGTCTGTTTTTTATAACTCAAAGGTAAATAATTAGGGTTAGGATCCACCCTACACTGGTATAGCCTCATTAACAGAACAAAAGGAAAACCAGTTCCCAAGTAGGATTACAGCTACAGGAACAAGGGCTGAGAATTCAACACATAAATTTCAGGGAACACAATTCAATCTACATAGATAGAAAATATTTTTCTGCTTAAAGCCCTGGCAGGAATGTGCTACCTTAGCCTTTACCCAAGACTTTACATTTCATGTTTTAGTTTGGCATGAGCAAAAGTGACCCACTTTAGGTGAAATTGTCTAGTTGCTTTATGTATACTTTGCAGAGAAGTTGGGCTCTATCTAGCCACAGCCCAAATGCCACCTTGTGTTTGCTTGATTTGAATCTGCCTTCACAAATGCACTCTCTGCTTCCTCCTTTTCCTGCTCCCAGATCTGCAAAGAACTCAGATATCTGCATCCAGCATGCTAGGCATTCTTTTGACACTCCAACACCATGCTCTCAAAAGGAGAAGAAAACTGTGGAATGCATTTGAGGAGGCCAGGTATTTGTTTCCCTCTCATACCAGTGTAATTTCTTCAGACATTTTGGTATAGTACAGAAGTACTCCACTGGAGAAGTTGGCTGCTGCTTCTGCCAATGGCCCTGCATTCTGAGCAGGTATTTCTACAACCAAGTACAGTTTGGGAGTCCTGATGTGGCGCTGTGGGTTAATGTGCCAGACTACAAAGCTATTTGAACTGCAAGGTTGGTGGTTCAAGCTCACCAGGTGCTCCTTGGAAACCCTATACAGGGTTGCTATGGGTCAGAATTGACTCGATGGCACTTAACAACAAATGCAGTTTGTAATGCTTTATGTTTGTGAGCGTGACAGAGTTTTGATTAGTTGCAATAAAGCAATCCAAAAAGATGGAGTAGTTCCTACAACAGGAAAACTGCTAAGATTCCCCCTCCACCACCACTACAGGGAGAAAAGCTATTTCATAAAAACAGAGTTGACTGGCCTTATGAACCTTTCTCTTTAGAGACCAAACTGGTAGCAAACAGAATTCTGTTCCTCCAATGTGGTTTGTCTCCAAAGTCCTTCAATGTAGTTGGTCTTCAAAGAGACTAGCAGCAAGTGGGGATTCAGGAAGGGATGGGGAGTTGGAGGAGAGGAGGGACACTATTTACAAAGGCTCTGATTAGACAGACCCTAATTAATTAAGTGATGATATCTGTCAGGCCTCCTCTGGTATTCATCAAACGATGCCATCAAGAATGGTGTATTGACGTAACATCATCTGCAGGACTTGCGCTGCCCACAGCACCCCATTGCTGTTAGGAAATGGCATTGATAAATACAATTAGAGGGAAATGTCAGAGCCTTTTCATTTCTTGAGCATTATTAGCATCAGCTTGACAATTACTGACAGCCAGTCAGAACTCTGTTTGTGTTCTGTGCTCTCTGGGCATCCCTTAATTATGAATAATAATTCCACTAATCATGCACTTGAAACAAGTAAATTATCCAGCAGAACATCATAATCAGTGTATCAAAGAGTCTTCCAAGAAGCCCTGGTGGCTTTGTCTTTAGCTTTCCCACTGCAAATCTGCCAAGAAGTCAGAAGTGGGAGTGGAGCCTCTTTTAGCACAGAAAGGCCAATGAACGCCTTTGCAAATGAATTCACAGCATTTGAAAGACCTGGTTTAAATTTTGTTATTTAGGTTTAATGTCAGACTTTTCCGATTTACACTGCAGGCAACCACCAGAAGATGCCACAGACTCACAAAGAGTCATTTGCTCACTTTTCCAAAGCTTGCAAATTGCAGGTCTTTGGTTGGCAGTTGCTAAGGGTTCCTGACATTATAGTTTCTTCAGAAGCACGGCTCTCCTGAATCTTAGAAAGCAGAGCAATCAGTTCACCTCCCTGTTGAATTAAGATGCCATGATCTTGGAAGCAAGTTTCCCACAATCATCAAATTATCCTCAATTGCAAAATGCAAGTTGTTATTAAATGTACACAGAGGAGCCTCACAACCCTCAGACTTTTGTGAGCAGTCACTTTCTATAGCCTCCTTTTTTCTATTTTTTTGTTCCTTTCTTCCCTTTTCTCTTCCTCCCTTCTCTTCCTTGATTTATTCCTTTCTTCCTCCCACCTTTCCAAAATTTTTGTTGTCATGTGAATGTTCTGCTCACTCCATCTGTAACACACCTGGAAAGAAGGCAACCTTCCTGGACGTGACACCAGAAGACCAGGGCCAGAAAATGACTAACAGCCATGTTTAAAAAAAAAACAGCATTTGTTTCACTGATGTTTTATTTGTGTTATCTTTTACCACTGAGGATTTTATTATTTCTTTCATAAAGGAGAACACAGATAAAATGAATTGATTTCATAGTCAGAGTCAGAACCACTAGCAACAGCATGTAACAGAAAGGCTGTTGATACTAATGTGAAGCTAGAGGAAGAAGATGCACCATTTTGCTGTTAATTATCTGTCAAATACAACACAACATGTACTGAGGTCCTACTGGAAAGCATGAACTCTTTTAGGTCTTGAATTTTTGTATAGGATGAGAAAGGATTGGCAAGATATAAATATGAATAAGGGAACCCACATATTTTTTTTTCCAGGAAACCCACATATTATTTAATCAAAAGGAAGCTGAAAAGAGGCAATCTTTTTAAATCCAACAATGACTGACTGCAACTTCATGTTTACTTAATCAGCTCTTCTTAACAGCTGAATGATACACATTATCTGACTGTGCAGAAATTGGTAAGTGTTTAATAAGGTACCAAAAAACACTTAGTACCCTAAAAAACTGAACAGAAAAGCTAGAGACACAGACATTTAATGTGTGATCACGTGTGGAGTCCAGGGGGTACGTGCAGATTAGAAGGTCTTCAAGAAAGATCTTATTTTTCAGCTGCAATTACAGTCAACTGCCAGTTTCCAGCAGCATTGTCTTCTGGATCTACCTTAGCTTTCCAGCAGATGTCACATTCTTCCTAGATATGCCCCTGCCAATACCTGTGCAGAATGTATTATCAAAGTAGGGCTCCTCCAACCAACGGTCAGTTCTACAACTCTGAATAGGTTGGCTGAGACTTCCTAGGACCTACATGGTAGAATAAGAATCTCTCTGCCCAACCCTTCAACCCTCCCAATTTTATCTTTCTCAGGCATCATCCCATAATCAGCTTCTTGTATTCATAACAGTGTCTCTGTGTCTACTTCCCAGAAGACTCCATGGACCCACTGTTTCTGTCTACACCAGTAACAAACAAAGAAAAATAGAAATGAGATTTCTAGCAAGATGGTGGATTGGGCTGACAAGTTTTCCAAACCCTCTATAACAAAGACACAAGAAACCAAATGAAATAAATACATATGTTAATCCTGGAACCCTGAGCTTCAAATATTTTATTTGGATAAAGAAGTACATTGAATGTCTACTAGAAGAAGAAACTAAATGAAAACCATGAACAAAGATACAAATGGAACAGTGAATTGCCAACAAAGGCATTTTGAAAATTTGCAAGCAGCATTCTGATCAAGGCAACAATTATATGATTGGGTCTGCTCCCCCAAGACTGCTTCAGCACGGATACTGGTAGCTGCAACCAGAAAACTACAATCTTCCCCATTGTTCTGCATTGCTTTCCGGTGACAGGAAATGTGACCAGCCTCCTCCTCCACCACACAGAGACCGGTGAAACCCCTACCTATGCAAACCCTATTCTGCCTGAATTTGGAAGGTACACACTCATAGATAAGGTAACCACCACCCCTGTGTTTGAAGGCATGCGTTGTCTGCTTTCTTGGGCAGGTGCACCACCCCCAGCAATCCTCTGGTTTAGCAGATGCTCTTCTGGGACCAGTAACTCTTCCTTCCATGACTTCCTAGGCCAACAGAGTGCAGTGAACTGTATCGAGTACCCTTGTCTCTGCCATTGCCTCAGTCTACAGGAATACCGTCTGGGTTTCCTGCCTTACCTCCTTTCTTTGTTTTTGTTTTTTTTCGTTTCCTTCTTTATCTTTTTCTTTCTTTCTTCTCATACTTTTCTTATTATTCTCTTTTCTTTTTTCCTTTTGTTATTTTTCTTTATTTTATTATCTTCCTTTGCCATTCCCCTTTTCATTTTCTCTTTTCTTTTTTCAGCCTACCTAGCTTTTGTTTCTTTCCTTTTTTTTTTTTTTTTTAGATGCTTCTGTACCACTTTAGCGCCATTATCTGAGCCAGACTGGCTTTAGCCCTGCCCTCTAAACTCTGCCGGGGGGGTGGGGAGGGTAGGTAGTCACTGAGGGAGTCCCGTCTCTAGATTCCT
>NW_006408657.1:8587599-8609800 GCF_000296735.1 Chrysochloris asiatica
TGTTGTTTTTCTTTTTTGTTTCTTGTCCCTCCCACTGGGAGATACCAACTGTGCCAACACTTTCTAGCCACACCTGTATTTCCTGGAATATCACCCACTAGGCAAAGGCCACTACCCACTTCTCCACCACCTGATAAATACTAGACAATGGCCAACACCAGCTCATCCTGCCCTCAACTCCTCTACATGAACAGCAAAGATATAACTGCACATACACTGTCATCCTCTATCACACAACCAGGAAACAGGTAATAAGTGCCTAAGTCCTGACATACTAGAAAACAGAGAAGCACACCTATCCCACCCACTCCAATATACCAAAAGAAAACAAAGCAAACAACAAGAAAAAGAAGAGCTGACCAAAACACAGTTACTTATTAAATAAAATACAACTAACACCACAATGTCTCAAGACAACAGACATTATGGTATTAATTGTATTTTATTTAATAGACAACTGTGTTTTGGCCAACACCACAACTCAAATGTATAAATTCTCCTATGGTCTTCCTTACTCTCTGTCCAACTTTCACATGCATATTAGGCTACTGATAATACCATGGTTTGTGTCCGGTGCACTTAGTCTTGAAACTAACACCCTTTGCTCTTTGTTTTTTAAAAAATAATTGATATTGTTCATGTCTAGTCCTCCAATTTCTGTCGTCCACACCAGTCCTGGATATTTTGAAGCAAATCTCAGACATTCTATTAATTCTTTTGTAAATGCTAGAGTATGTGTCTTAAAGATAAAGGATAATTTTAAGTAGGCAGTAAAACCTGTGAGAGCTGGAACTTGGTGGGACCAGCCTGTTTTTCTGGGTCTCACACATTTCCCACCTCTGACAGGGTACAGTCTTAACCACTTTTTTGTTGTCCATTGTAGTTGAAAAGACATGAGTTATCCTTTTCTGACAGACACTTTTGCTCTTTAATGAGGTCTTGTGAAGCAGATTTGCCTAATGCAATATGTCATTTGAATTTTTGTCTGCTGCATCCATGAGTGTTAATAGTAGATCCAAGAAAAATGAAGTCTTTGACATCTCAACCTTTTCTCCATTTGTCATGATGTTATTTATGGTCCAGTGATGAGGATTTTTGTTTACATTACATTGAGGTACAACCCATACTGAAGGCTGTGGTCTTTGATCTTCATCAGTAAATACTTTAAGTCCACTTCATTTTCAGCAAGCAACACTGTATCATCTGCAGGATATTAATGAATCATCCTCCAACCCTGTTGCCACATTCTTCTTCATATAGGCCAGCTTCTGGGATTATTTGCTCAGCATAGAGATTGAATGAGTATGGTGAGAGAATACAATTTAGGTACATAACTTTCCTGATTTTAAACAATTCCGTATACACTTGGTCTGGAGTCCTGGTGTGGTGCTGTGGGCTAATGCGTAGACTGCAAAGCCATTTGAACTGAAAGGTTGGTGGTTCAAGCTCATCAGCTGCTCCTTGGAAACCTTATACAGGGTTTCTATGGGTCAGTATCGACTTGACAGCACTTAACAGCATATACTTGGTCTAAGACAGGTTCTTCATAAGCACAAGTAAGTGTTCTTGAGTCGCCATTCTTTGTGATGTTATCCATAGCTTGTCATGATTCATACATTCTAAAGCTCTCACCTAGTCAATAAAGCACAGGTAAATATCTTTCTGGTATTCGTTGCTTTTAGCCAAGATCCATCTGATGTAAGCAATGATATCCCCTATTCCATGTCCTTGTCTGAATCAGGCTTGAAATGCTGGCAGTACTTTGTTAATATACTATTACAGCCATTTTTGAATTATCTTTAACAAATCTTACTTGCATATGAGATTAATGATGATGTTGTTGTTGTTAAGTGCCATCGAGTCAGTTCCGACCCATAGCGACCCTGTAACAGGGTTTCTGAGGGTGTAAATCTTTACGGGAGTAAAAAGCCTCATCTTTCTCCCGTGGAGCAGCTGGTAGTTTCGAGAGATTAATGATAGTGTCCAATAATTTCCAGATTCCATTGGGTCGCCTCTTTTTGTAATGGGCACAGATATGGATCTTTTTCCAATCAGTTGGCCATGTAGCTTTCTTTCAAATTTCTTGACATAGTTGAGTGAGTACCTCCAGTGCTACTTCAGATAGTTGAGAGATTTTAATTTGTATTGCATCAATTCCCAGTGTTTGGCTCTTTGTAAGTGCCTTCAGTTCACATTCAGTATCATTGGCTTTTGATCATATGCTACTTCTTGAAATGGTTGAATATAGACCATTTCTTTTTGGCACAGTGATTCTGTATATTCCATCCACCTTTCTGTATCATTCAATATTTTACCCATTGTTGTTAATTGCCTTCGAGTCGGTTCCGACCCATAGCGACCCTGTACAGGGTTTCCGAGGGTGTAAATCCTTACGGGAGTAGAAAGCCTCATCTTTCTCCCGCGGAGCAGCTGGTAGTTTCGAACCGCTGACCTTAAGGTTCGCAGCCCGATTCGTAACCACTACGCTACATTACAAGTCTAGGCTTGAATTTTTTTCTTTAGTTCTTTCATCTTGAGAAATACTGAATGTGTTCTTGGCTTTTTAAACTCCAGGTCCTTGATCATTACATTGTAATACTTGACTTTATCTTCTAGAGCTACCCTTCGGAATTTTCTGTTCAGCCATTTTACCTTCTTATTTATTACCTTTACTTTAGCATCTCTATGTTAGAGAGCATGTGTCAGAATGTCTTATGATAGCCATTTTTGTCTTTTATTCCTTTCTTGTCTTCTTAATGACCTTTTGCTTTCTTCCTGTATGACGTTTTTGATGTCATCCCACAATTCTTCTGGTCTTAGGTCCTTAGTGTCTAATGCATCAAATCTGTTCTTCAGACGATCTCTAAGTTCAGGTGGGACATGTTGAAGGTCTTATTTTGGCTCTCATGGAATTATTTTAATTTTCTTCAGTTTCAGCCTGAACTTGTGTATGAGCAACTGATGGTCTGTTCCACAATTGGCCCTTGGCCTTGTTTTGGCTGATGATATGGATCTTTTCCACCACCTCTTCCCACAGATGTAGTGACTTTGATTTCTGTGTATTGTATCTGGTGAGGTCAATGTGTATAGTCACCTTTTAAGTTTTTGGGTTTTTTATTGTGAATTGAGTGATAGTTTACATGGGAGAACATCAGTTTTACACTCATCCTTTTTTTTTTATGTGCACCAAAACACTCAGGAATATACAATCATCCAAACAACCAAAGGGCACACCCTGCAAGTCTGCCTCTCAGCCGCCAGCACACATCCTCTCCCTCCATGAATCTAGAGTCCTCAGCCACTCCGTCTCTCCATGTCACCATCTCTGCCTCCATCTCTGGGTAGGGTCCCACACTACACTCCCACTCTTCTTCGTTGATGGTCCCAGGGTCCTCTGCTCCAGGACTGTAAGACCAACCATTCACCCCTTTTTGCAACAAAAATTCTACCTTTACAGTTGCAACAGCTGCAGTTAGTCATGATAACAGTTACTCACTATTGAATCATAAGATTCTTGTCCCATATCTTTTCACCAGACCTGTCTAGACTGGTTGAAAACCACTCAGAGGGGACTCTACCTTCCCCCACACACTCTGAATCTAAACTCCCTTTTGAAAGCTTGTAAGCCAGTCAGTTTGTACCTTTCTTTACAACCCCCCCCCCCCATTTCCCATTTTAGGTAGCCAATGTCTAAGTTGCCCATCCTTATCAACCCTGTGTACAGAGGGACTTTTATGTTGTCATTTTTAAAAAGATATTTGCAATGAAACATTGGTCTTGCAAAATTTATCATGTGGTCTCCAGCATCATTTCTATCCTCAAGGTCATATTTTCCAACTACTGTTTTTCCTTGCTCTTAGTTTCCAGGCTTTGCATTCCAATCACCAGTTGTTATCAATGCATCTTGATTACATGTTTGAACAATTTCAGACTGAAGAAGTAGGTAAAATGCTTCATTTTCATCATTTAGAACATGACTGGTTTTTCTCGTAGATATACTGATATTATCCTATCACAAACAGCATTGTTCTTCGTGATCATGATAGATTTTGAAATTTTGTGTTTGAAGATGAATGTTATGTCATTTGTCATGAAGTTGACATTCCAAGCCTAGTAAACCATATGGTTGTCTGATTCAAAATGGCCAATACCAATCCATTTCTGATCACTAACACCCAGGATACTGATCTTTATTCATTCCATTTCATTTTTGACAACTACCAATTTTCCTAGATTAGTACATCATGCATTCCATGTTCCAATTATTAATGGATGTTTAAAGCTGTTTCTTCTAATTTAGAGTTGTGCCCTATCAGCAAATGAAGGTCCTGAAAGCTTTCCTCCATTTGAGTCATCATGATCAACTCTGCATTGAAGAGGCAGCTCTTCCTCAGTCGTATTTTGAGTGCCTTCCAACCTGAGTGGCTCATCATCTAGCACTATATCTAACAATATTCTTGTGCTATTTATAATGTCTCAATATTGAACATTCTGGTGCTCTCTGGTGGTGTTTCACCACTATTTTAATTAGATTTTCAATGGCTAAACATTCAGAAGTAATCTGTCTTGCCTTTTTCCTATTCTGTCTTAGTCTGGAAGCTCAGTTGAAATCTGTCTACCATGGGTGATTCTGCTGGTATTTAAAATGCAGGTGACATAGATATTAACATTACAGCAACATGTCAGCACCACAGTACAACAAACTGACAGATGAGTGGTGGGATAGAGTAGAGGAGCAATAAAAAAAGAACAAAAATAATGAAGAAAACGTAATAATTATGTGGGATATAATCAAGAGTGATAACTTATTTGTGATTGAAATTCCAAACAAAGAGAAACCACAAAGAAAATGATGGAAGATTTGTTGGAAAAAATTTGTGCTAATATCCTGAAAGATGAGAAGAAATGCATTCAAAAAGCTTAATGAACCCCGAACAGTATAGACACCAAAAGAAAATCACCAAGACATTTCAAATTTCACAAAACCAAAGATAAAGAAAGAATCCTGAAAGTAGATCAGGATAAAAAGAAAAGTCACCTACAAAAGAGAACCATTAAGAAATCTCTGATTTCTCAGAAAAAATTAGGCAGAAAGAAAAATAATGCCAAACGAGATTATACAGCCAGCAAAATTGTTCTTCAAATGTTTTTGTTCTTAGGTGCCATGGAGTTGTCTCTGAATCATAGCACAACAAAACAAAACACTGCCTGGTCCTCTGCCATTCTCACAGTCATTGCTATATTTGAGCCATTGCTGCAGTCACTGTGACAATCCATCTCCTTGAGGGTCCTCCTCTTTTTCTTCAACCCTCCACTTTACCAGGAATGATGCCTTTCTTGGAAAACTGCTCCCGTCAGATAACATGTCCAAATTATGTGAGATGAAGCCTTGTCATTTTCACATATATGGAAAATTCTGGCTGTACTTTCTCCCACACAATTTTGTTCATTTTTATGGCTATGAAATATTTATTATTATTTGTCAACATGAAAATATAAAGACATCAGTTTTTCTTTAGTCTTCCTTATTCCTTGTTCAACTATCCCATACAGTGAGGCTACTGAAAATACCAGGGCTTTACAGATGTACCTTAAGTTATGTCTTTGAATTTCAATGCTTTAATTTGAATTTCAATGCCTTTTGCAGAAGATTTGCCCTATATGAGTCCTACTGTGGTGCTGTGGGTTAATGCGCCAGACTGCAAAGCTATTTGAACTGCAAGATCAGTGGTTTAAGCTCACCAGCTGGTCCTCGGAAACCCTACACAAAGTTGCTGTGGGTTGGAACCTACTTGACAGCAATTAACAACAACAACCACTTACTCTTATACTTCAAACATGCTATCAGGAGGGACTGGTCTCTGGAGAAGAGCAGCATGCTTGGTGAAGTGGAGTGTCAGTGCAAAAGAGGACAACCCCCAAGGAGATGGAGTGATAAAGTGGCAGCAGCAATAGGCTCAATTGTGAGGATGACACAGGACCGGGCAGTGTTTCCTTCTGTTGTGCATATGAGTTGGAGTGGACGTGAAAGCACGTAGCAATAACAAATACTTGCTTGATTTCTTGTCTGCTGTTTCCATGGGCATTGATTGTACAAGGTAAGCAAAGATTATCCCCACTCCAGTTATGTTAAAATGCCCATCCACAACCACAGCTGATGATACCATTGAGCATGCATGTGAAATGATTCTGTCTAATAGACGAATCTAACAGTGAAATATGTCACAAATCATTTACAAATCAGTCATGACTCTGCCTATAAAATAATCCATGATGGACTTAAGTTTCAAAAAGTTTGTGCAAGATGGGTACTGAAACAAGTCACGGAAGAACATAAACAGAATCATTTAAACATCTGCAAACAAAATTTGGACTAATACTTGAACAAAGTAAAAGTTTCTTAAAAAGCATCATTACTGGTGATGAGACATGGATTCATCACTATGAACCTGAGAGTAAACGACAGAATATGGAATGGAAACATCCTTAATTTCTGACCAAAAGAAAGCTCAAAAGTCAACCATCAGCTGGAAAATCATGTTTATCGTTTTCTGGGGTTCTCAAGGGCCAGTGTTGGAACACTATAAGGAAAAAGTTCAAAAATCAACAATGTTCATTACAGTGAGATGCTCACTGAAGAGCTGAAGCCTAAACTGCTGATCAAATGCAGAAGACTGCTATCCAAGGGTGTTGTGATCTTGCATGACAATGCATGTCCACACACCTCTGCCCACGTTGTTGACACTCTGCAAAAACTTCATTTTGAGGTGTTAAAGCATCCTACCTATAGTCCTGATCTTGCTCCATTGGAATTTCACCTCTTTGGTCCCTTGAAAGCAGATCTTTGTGGATGAAGATTCATCTGTGATGAAGAAGGGAAGGCAGCAGTGTATTCGTGAATTGCAGCTCAGCTTAAAACATTTTTTAATAAGGGAATATGAAAACTTGCTCTAGGTGGACAAAGTGAATTGTGAATTATGTCAAAAAGTGATTTATTTGTCTTTTCTAAAAGTTGATTGAAATAAATTCTACAGCCAGAGTATGGATAATTTTGACTCTCCCTTGTATTTTGAAAATGTGACCACAAAATGTCATGAGCACTAGGAATAATATTCAAAACCAAAACAACAGCAACATTACAACAAAACCCTGATGTAATGCAAGAAAAATGCACAATTATTTCAGTTGGTTTCTTTCAAGTTAGTTGCTTTCAGGGGACCAAGCAGGTGAAAGTCTGATGGGGTAAGATAGTGTTCCAATACTGGCCCTTCAGAATCCCGGAAAATTGTAAGCATCAATTTTCCAGCTTATGGTTGACTTTTGAACTTTTTCTTGGTCAGCAATTGAAAATGTTTCCATTCTATACTCTGCCGTTTACTCTCAGGCTCGTAGTAATTAATCACTAGTAACAATTTTTAAAGAACTTTTACCTTCGTTCAAGTGTCGGTCCAAATTTTGTTTGCAGATGTCCAAATGCTTCTGTTTATGCTCTTCCATGACTTGTTTCAGGATCTATCGCATACAAACTTTTTCAAAACCCAAGTCTGTCGTGGATTATTTCATAAATAGATCCATGGCTGATTTGCAAATGATTTGTGACACAATCCACTGTTACTCATCTTTTTGACAGAATCATTTCACGTGCATGCTCAGTGTTGTCATCAGCTGTGGATGTTGATGGGGATGTTTTAATATAATTGGAGTGGGACTAATTTTGGACTCCACCTCATACAAATAATTGCATGTATATACAATTTGAATAGGCGTGGGAAGTAGAATAGCACTATACCCACGAATATAATAGACTGGACAGAGGATTTTTCTATGTATGTATTTACCTGCACTGTAAACATATCCATAAATATAGTATAGCTTACAGAGAGCAAAGTTATCAAAACTCCTCAGCCATTACCAAACACCTTGAGGAAATGAGTTGTTGAACCTAGGGCCTCTGAACCATAGTTTTGGGAGATGTCAAGTCCAATTGGCCCAACATAGTGTCCAAAGAAAATAGTCTACATCCTACTTCGATGAGTAGTGACTGGGGTCTTAAAAGTTTGTGAGGCTTTCAGTTTGGGCGGTGGCAGGGGCAGAGTCAGTCTCAGGGAAGGACTGAAAACCCAGAGAAGCTGCTTTCACAGAACAGCCCCAGAGATCTGGATCAAGCATAAGGTGCAGGGTGTCAGTTTCCCGCACCGACCGGTGGAAAAATCACGGTATAAAGGAAAATATTGTGATTTAGGAATTGATGCAGACATGGGATTTCCTCTGTGGTTACCCTGCCTGTGCTGAGTTCAGAGGATGGGGCCACAGCCCAACTGGCACAGTGAACTAGAGCTAAAACCCGGTGCAGGGACATTTGCAAAAGGAGGTGTGGGGGAATTCTACACATTTCTTCCTCCTCTTCCCTGTTGTGTCTTCTCTGCATAGCCCGGCAGGTGGGTTCAAACTCACAAAAGAGTCCAGCATTGAGCCCACAGCTTTCCCACAGCACAGAGAGGAAGACCCCTATTGGTCCTGCAGCCAGATTCTTTGGTGGCTGCTTATGACATCTACTCTGAGTCCCAGCCCTAAAGTTAACTTGTGTGGGACCCCTCTGGTAGTGTAGTGGTTACTAATTGGGCTGTGAACTGCAAGGTCAGGAGTTTGAAGCTACCAGCTGTTTCACAAGAGAAAGATGAGGCTTTCTGCTCCCGTAAAGATTTACAGCCCTGGAAACCCTGTGCTTGGTTGCTATGAGTCAGAACCGACTCCACAGCACATAACCACCAGCAGCAGCAGCAAGAAAAAAGCAGGAATAGCCTGATAGACAAACTGTATGAACAATATGTAAAACCCCAACATAAAAGGACACAACTAGGGAGGGCAGGGCCGCAACCAAGCAGAGGCAGTGACCCAGCTCTAGAAGCTGCAGAGCTGTGTGTCTGGAGAGAGAGGTGTGACTGATTTTTCATCTTTCATTTTTCATTTTTCACCTATCTTTCCTCTTCACTCTGATTGCACCCTCACTGCCCAGTCCAGACGCCTTCAGGTGGGTGGGAGCACACCCACAAAAAGGTCCAGCATTGCACCCATAGTTTTCCAATGGCACAGAGAGGAAATCCATAGACTGCTTCTTATGATGTCTGACTCTGGGACCCAGCCCCAAAGTTCACCTGGGCAGGACCCTTTATCCCTGCCTACACAGTAAAGGCCAGTGTACAATCACAATTTTATTTTTGTTTTTGATTGGTGGTTTCTGTCTCTGCTTCCATATTGATTCTGTCGTTGGTCCTTTTGGTCTCACTCTTTTCCCAGGGGTTTGAGCTTTCTCCCCCTACCTTACCCAAGAAGAAACAGCAACTGTGCTCATATATCCAAGCTACAAACATACCCTGTAATGCCCCACCATCTAGATAAGAGCCAAAACCAGCTGCTTGGCATTACATGTGAAAAGGGAAGCCTATCTCAAGATAGTACCCATTTGACCTGGCATCAATGGCTGGATGATCAGAATATGACTAGAGGAAGAAAGACAAGGAATAACAACAACAAAAAAGGAAGAGTAACCCACTATAAGTGGATGATCTCGACCTATGCTTGTGGATGCAGTATGACAAAGGAGCGGACAAATCTCTACATTGAGGATCATTCCCATCACCTTGGTACACAGGGTCAACAGGAATGGGGAACTTAGACATTGGCTACCTAAAATGAGGGGACTACAAAAGCAAGAAGTGACTGGCTTACAAGCAACCATCTAAGGTTGGTCTTTCACCATCCAGAGAACAAAAGATTGAAGAAAATCAAAGATGTAAGGAAACAATTAGTCCAAAGGACATATGGACCATATGAACCCCAGTAGCCACAACTCTGAAACCTAAAGAAATAGATGGTGCCTGACTACCACCGCTGACCTCTTTGAAAGGGATTACAGTAGGAGGTCTTGAATGGAGAAGGAGAACAATGTGCAACAAAGCTTAAAATCTTAAAAATAGACAAAGCTTACTGGTGTGATAGAGATTGATGGAAGAATCCCTGAGACTTTGACCCTTAGATATACCCTTCAAGCCTGGAACTGAATTCATGCCTTCCACCTCCATCTTTCAGCCAAATGATAGAGAAGCCTATAAGGTGAGCAATAATACTAGAGAAGTTTGCCCTCATTATAACAACTAAGCTCATTATAACAATTGCCTAAGGACAAAGTTCAGAAGGCAGAAAGTGTCAGGAAAGAAGATGGAATGGAAAAAGGAAACACAGGGTAGAAGTGAGATCAATGATATTCTGTTTTGTGGGGATTGTAAACAATGACATAAAACAAATGTGTACGGACTGTTGAATGGAAAACTAATTTTCTCTGTATTCCTTTACTGAATTCACATTAAAAAGCTAAAGTATGTTTTAAAAGAAAGAAAAGAAAAATCGAAATTATGTTAAATCAAGTCCAGAAGAATTCTCTACCCAGTATATTGTCTTTTGTTGTTGTTGCTATTAAGTGCTGTCGAGTCAGTTACTACTAATAGTGACCCAGTATAGGGTTTTTTAGGAGTGACTGGTGAGTTTGAATTGCCGACCTTGTGGTTATAACTGACCTTGCAGTCCTGTGCTTATCCTACAGAGTCACATTAGAAAATAGGTTTATTTCTTTGGGCAAATCATCCACTGCCATCATATTAATTTTGACTCATAGAGACCCTATATAGGGTTTCCTAGGCTGTAAACCTTTATGGGAGGAGAAAACCAGTTCTCCCATGGAGCAACTGGTAATTTTAATTGTCAACCCTGCGATCAACAGTCCAGTGGTTATCCTACAGTGCAGTGTAAATTTGGGGAGTTGGGGCGGGTATTAGCTGGTAGTCTTGAAACAAGTAAGATGGTTTGGTAGGAATCTGCCCAAGTACAAGCACTAAGAGGTGGATGAGAGACTAAACTCAGAGGCACTTGGTGTGTGTAAATAGAGCAGTTTGAATGAGGAGCCTGAACTCCATCTGAAGTCTTGAGTGTGGAATCCATGTTGTATTTTAAAGTTTTCTGCTAACCACAAAGTTGGCAGTTTAAATCTACCAGCCACTCTGAGAGAGAAAGATGAGGCTTTCTGTTCTAAAGATTTACAGTCTCATAACCTCTATACCGTGTTGCTATGAATTGTAATCGATTGAATAGCAGTGGGTTTGGTTTTTAGTTTCTCACCGTAGTTTGTTTGTTTTCCCCTCTGTCTTTCCTGTGCTTACCCACATAGCCTAAAGGAAATCATTTTCTATATGATGTAGGGCAGCTGTTTCCCAGGGAATCTTCTGTCTGTGGTTATGTAGACGTTGGATACCATGCAGGATGTTTGCAGAAAATACAATGCTGCAAATAAGTTATTTTCAGCCTATCTTACTTACCATGCTAAACCAATGCAGTTTGATTTATATATCATATTTTTAAGAAATGCCTGCACTATCCAGTCTAAGGAAACTTATATTTTAAGATGAATTAATCAATAGGTGTGTGAATACCTGTTTGCTCTCTGATTTTGAAATCCTGTCACTCTCTTGTCACTGGTCTGCTGATCCAACTGTCAGCACATATATCCATTAATACCATCACTGACTGTCTCAGTGTGAACAAAGATCACCTCTAAATTCCAAATACTGTAAGCCCGTATTTTGTCTAAGCTCAGTATAAATGTGCGATTACTGTGCCCTGAACTCTATGGTTTCATTTTGATGAGGCGGTTAGAATCATTCTTTAAACCATTAATAAACCTCTCTATTTGACCATGAAACAGTGCTCAAATTTTCTTTACTATAGGGATAATATCTTTGGAGAAATTAAAAACAATAATATCATTATTTGACATTATCACTATGTATCCAGTAATTTTAGACAATGTCGATAATAAAATCATTTTCCCTGTCAGATTGGAATGTTCCCAGTAACCTACCTCCCCACCCTGGAAACTAGGTAAATCATAAAGATGAATGGTTTTCCTTTTGACTATTTTAATGCATGAAATGGCAGATCCTCTCTTTTCTAGTCCTTGGAGTCCTGGTGTGGTGCTGTGGGTTAATGACTGGATTGCAAGGTTTGTTAAAACTGCAAGGCCGGTGGTTCAAGCTCATCAGCCATTACTCTAGATTCCTATGCAGGGTTGCTATGGGTCAGAACTGACTTGATGGCACTTACCAACAACAATATAATATTGGACAAATCCTTTATTTGGGGATATATATATATATTTTCTAATCCTGTTGATACAAATAAAAAAAATGACTTGGCATTCAGTTACAGTACCAATGTTTGCTATAATTATTATTATGGCATCTAGCATATTACTTAGGTTGTCAAAACACTGATGCATAATTTGGGATATTCTTAGCAACTGAAAGTCAAAGTTCTTGGCAAGAGTCACACACACACACACACACAAGCATAGAGAATGTAGAAATTTGTCACAGGCGATCTTGGGATGTACATACACACAGAGATCTTTTTGTTTTTTTTTTTTAAGTTTTTATTGTGAATTGAATGGCAGTTTACATGGGAGAGCATCAGCTTTACACTCATCCTATCATATTTTGTTTCATTGCAATGATTACAATCCCTCCATGCATCATCATTCACCAGTATTTGCTTCTATTCCCTCTGTTTTTATTTTTATTTTATTTATTTATTTTGATGTACACCAAAACACTCAGGAATATGCAATCATTCAAACAGCCAAAGAGCATACCTTGCAAGCCTGCTCCCCCACCCCCACCCTGGCTGCCAGCACACAGCTCCTCTCCCTCCATGAGTCTAGAGTCCCCAGCCCCTCCCTCTTTCCACATCATCATCTCTGCCTCCATCTCTGGCTCTCTGAATAGGGTCTCACACTCTGCTCCCGCTCTTCTCCCTTTATGGTCCCAGGGTCCTCCGCTCCAGGACTGCAAGATCAATCACTTCCCCACACAGATAGCTTTTAAGAGTATGGAAATTTGTCACAGATGATCTTGTGGCATATAATTCTGAGTATGAGACTGGATGTGTCTGTATAGTCATCAAGTGCTGGGACTTTCAAGAACAAAACTTCCTTAGCAAGAATTTTTAAGACAAATTAGTATAATAAATTCTGCTGTTCATTGCCTGGCATATTGAGGCTACAGTTGTTATCCATGTCAAACAAGAATCAGATGCATATCTTAATTTTCAGTCCTAGAACAAGGGTACAGATGATACACTGTCACTTCTTTTCCAGGGCATGCTTCTCTAGGCCACCACTTGGGGGCCACCAATTGGTACACTGTTGCCCAGAGTAGATTCATCATGATGCAAATGATGATTCAGTATCAGGGCCCCTCATTTATGTGGGTTCTTGAGGATGCTAGGAGTTTCTGAGAGCTATAGATTATTCTAGATGGAAAGAGGAAGCCTGATTACAATCAGGCAGCCTGTCTATATAGCATTACTGACAAATTGTCTAAAGTGTCTCCAGAAATGGGACCCAAATTACCTAGGCCACAGAAATTTGTCAGTTTTTTTTTTTGTATTGTAGATAAATATTCAATATCTTGTATAATTTTGTATTCCTATTTTATATTCATTTACATAAAGAGGACCTCAACATCATGTATGCTTCAGATTTCACCCCTTACTTTCTGCTCTTGCCCTAACTTTTAATATTTGCTCTCAGACCCATCCATCCTGTTTAATTTCTGCTGCTTTCTTCATTTCTAATTAGTGGAAGAGAAGTAAATATTTCCAAATTTAATTTTTTTATGTATAAATGAGAGTTGATGTAAACTGGAACTTCAAATGTGATTTAAAATGTCAATGAAAGGAAAAGAGAGTGGTCTATGTTTAAAACTACATAAAATTAAAAGAAATTTTAAAGCAGATTTTTTAAAATTGGAAATTATCTAGGTTTCTAAGACCATCCCATACGTGGACCAATTATAACCTGCTCTGCTGATTTCAGGATCATACTGTAAACTAGTGCCTATTATATAATCCTCAGAATTATATAATCCTCATTAACTTTCGTTCTTGAAAAGATAAATCTTTCTTTTTTTGCACCGCTGAGCCTGATTATATAAAGAGGCAGTTGTGTGCACACTCAGAAGACATAATGAGAGTCAGGCAAACATGGTGATGCCAAGTGAAAAGTTAAATCCATGACTCTGTGCATGTTGTTATCAGAGATCTCTGGAATAAATCTAGGTTGTCACCTATTTCCTAGATTTTCAAATCAGTCTTAGAACCTACTTATCCCTTTATTGAATTAAGAAAATCAGCTATGAAGTAGAGGAAGATAAAAGTTTCTGGTTTGGAGTCAGAGGATTGCTAAGAGAGGAAATAAGATCCAGGCTCCAAGAGACCTAGTGTGATAGTACAGGCTAATTAGGGTTTGGCTGACTTGTGCTTTTTGGGAATAGTAACTACTTAACATTGCTGTATAAGCAAAAATGAAACCATCAAAATTCCTTTTTTTCCTGAGACTGTTCCAGAAGAATATTTATTTTCAGACAGCGGTGCTGGTTCTTCTTTTTCTAACAAGACTCAGCTGAAACTGTTTAAGGGAGGACCCTATAAACATTTTCACCCCTAGCTCAGAGACCCTAAATACCCACAGATACATGCACATAAACATAGGAAGACATACATAAACACATTATATTTATTTTAAAAGAAATGCACAGAAATGCATTTATTTCTTTATTGCCAAAACACTGAACCAGGAGTTCCACAGAAATTCTTTCTTTACAATATTGTGGAACACAACACTCTAAAATCACAACGAGTTATATTTTGAAGTATAGGTGGTTTTCATTTCTATGCAAAGAATTTGTGCTTATATAATCATTATCAGATTTATCTTGTCATTGATGGTATCTAGTACTCAGAAGAAGAATAAATCCTCTTTACTTTTATTGATTAAATAAACAGTTAGCTATTGATTCCGATTGACTTATTTTTCAAGGTTGTTGTTTTCAGGTGCTGTTGAGAAGCCTTATCAACAAAATGAAACACTGCCCAGTTTTGTGCACTCCCCACAGTTGTTACCTTTGAGCCCATTGCTGTTGACACTGTGTCAATCCATCTCTTTCAGGGTCCTCCTTTTTATCACTGAGACTCCATTTTACCAAGCTTGAAGTTCTTCTCCAGGTCCCTCCAGATAGCATAACTGAGATATGAAGTATTGCCATCCTGGCTTCTAAGGAGCATTCTGACTGCAGTTTTCCCAAAACAGAATGGTTTGTTCTTCTGGCAGTCCGTGGTATTTTAGATATCCTTTTGCATTCCCTTAATTCAAATGCATTGATGCTTCTACAGTCTTCCTTATTCATTGTTCAACTTTCACACGCATATAAAACAATTGAAAATACCATGCTTGGGGGTCTGAGGTACGTTAGTCCTCAAACTAATATCTTTGCTCTTTAACACTTTAAAGATCTCTTTTTGAGCATATTTGCCAAATACATCATTTAATGCCTTAACTGTTGTTTCCATGAATGTTGCTTGTGGATCCAAGCAAACTGAAGTTATTTGTCAACTAAATTTTTTTCTCCATTTATCATGATGTTATTTACTGGTCCAGTAGTGAGGATTTTTATTTTCTTTAAGTTGAGGTGCAACCCATCAGTAAGTATTTTTAGTCATTTTTCCTTCCAGCAAGCAAGGCTGTGTCACTTGAATATCACAGATTGCTAATGGGTCTCTGCCTCCAATCCTGAGGCCACATTCTTCTCCATATAATCCAGCTTCTGAGATTATTTGCTCATTATTACAGACTGAATAAGTATGGTAAAAGGATACACCCCAGGAACACACCTTTCCTGATTTAAAACCATTTGGCTTCCCCTTGTTCTAGTCTGACAACTGCCTTCTGGTTTATACATAGATTCTTCATGAGCAAAATTAAGTATTTTACAATATCCATTTGCCACAATGTTATCCATAGTTTGTCATGATTTACACAGTTAAAAGCCTTTGCATAGTCAATAAAGCACAAGTAAATATGTTTCTCGTATTCTCTACCTTCAGCCATAATCCATGTGAAAGCAGCAATGGTATCCCTCATTCCATGTCCTCATCTGAATCATCTTGAACCTCTGGCAGTTCTCTATTGTATACAATTGCAATATTTTAAAATTATCTTCAACAAAATTTTACTAGCACGTGATATTAATGATATTGTTCATTGAGTTATACATTCCATTGGGTCATCTCTCTTTGCAATGGGGACAAATATGGATCTCTTCTAATCGGTTACCAGATAACTGTCTTCCAAAGTTCTTGGAGTCAGATGAGTAAGGCCTCCATTGCTTCATCAGTTTGCTGAAAGATTTCTATTTGTATTGCATCAATTCCTGGAGCCTTATTTTCCATCAATGCCTTCAGCGCTGATTGGTTCATGAACATATGCAACTTCTTGAATTGTTGAACACAGACCAATTCTTTTGGGTACAGTGTCTCTATGCATTCCTTCCATCAGATTTTTGATGCTTTTGCATTAATCAATATTTTACCTATGTTGTTATTGTTGTTGATAAGTGCCAGAGAGTCATTCCAACTCATAGCAACCCTATATCGGATTTCCAAGGAGCAGCTGTTGGGTTTGAACTGCTGACCTTGTGGTGAGCAATCTAGTGCTTGTTCTACAAGGCAACAATAGTTGAATATTTCAAATTGAGGCATGGATTTTTTTCGTCAGTTCTTTTAACTTGAGAAACGCCGAACATATTTTTTCATTTTGGGGTTTCTAACCCCAGGTCTTTGCACATGTCATCATAAAGCTTGACTCTGTCTTGTTGAGTTTCCCTTTGAGAAGTTATGTTTAGGTTTTTACTTTCTTGTTTCTTCCATTTGGTTTACCTTCTCTCTGAGCAAGAACATGGTTCAGTCTCTGATGTGACATCAGTTCTTGTCTTTTCTTTCTATCTTTCTTTTTAATAAGTCATTGCAAAAATTATTCATTAAAAATACCTTTTTTAAAAAGGTGCAAAAGGTGACTATACACAAGGACCTCACCAGATGCAATAAGTAGGAATTAAATTGACACCTCACCATTTGTCTGTCAGTTTATTGTACTGTGGTGGCTTGTGTGTTTCTGTGATTCTGGAAGCTATGGCAATTGCATTTTAAATACCAGCAGGATCATCAATGGTGGATAAGTTTCAGATGAGCTTCCAGAATAAGACAGACAAGGAAGAAGGAAGAATGGACTACTTCCAAATATTCAGTCACAGCAAATCTTATGAATAGCAATGGGACACTGTCAGATAACACAAGAATATTGAATATTGTAACATGATGAACAGCACCAGAATAGTGTCACTCATACTTCTGAAAGATGAGCCCCTAAATTTGGAAGCTGCCAATTCAAAGCAGAGTTGACCGTGATGTCACAAATGGAGTAAGTTTTCAGGACCTTCATTTACTGATGGGGAACAACTCAAAATGAGGAGAAGCAACTGTAAAAATCCATTAATATTTGGAAAAATGAAATATAAGAAATTTCAATCTAGGAAAATGGGAAGTTGTAACAAATGAAATGGTGCACATAAACATCAATATTCTAGGCATTAGTGAATTGAAATGGACTGATATTGGTCACTTTGAATCTAATGATCACATGGTTTATTAAGTTATGAAAGACAAATTGAGGAGGAATTGTTGTTGTTAGGTGCCATTGAGTCGGTACTGTCTCACAGCAGAATGAAACACTGCCCGATCCTGGGCCAGCCTCATTATTTTTGCCACGCTTGAGCCCATTGATGTTGACACTCTGACAATCCATCTTGCTGGGGATCTTCCTCTTTTTCTCTGAACCTCCACCTTACCAAACATGATATTCTTCTCCAGGAACTGGTACCTCCTGACAATATGTCCGAAGCAGGAGAGACGAAGTTTGGCCATCTTGGCCTCCAAGGAGCACTCTGGCTGCACTTCTTCCAACACAGATCTGTTGATTCTTTTGGAAACCTATGGCACTTTCAATATTCTCTTCTAACACCATAACTCAAAATTATCAATTCTTCTACAGTCTTCATATTTACTGTCCAGGTTTCACATGCATATGAGGTTATTGAAAATACCATGGTTTGGGTCATGCGCTCTTTAGTCTTCAAGCTGACACCTTTGCTTTTCAACAATTTAAAAAGGTCTTGTGCAGCAGATTTGCTTAATGCACTATGTCGTTTGATTTCTTGACTTCTGCTTCCATAAGTGTTGATAGTTGGTCCAAGAAAAATGAAGTCCTTGACAACTTCAATCTTTTCTCCATTGATAAGGATGTTGTTTATTGTTCCAGTGGTGAGCATTTTTGCTTTCTTTACATTGAGATGCAATACATACCGAAGGCTGTGCTCTTTGATCTTCATCAGTAAATGTTTTAAATCCTCTTCACTTTCAGCAAGCAAGGTTGTATCATCTGCATATGTCAGGTTGTTAATGAGTCTTCCTCCAATCCTGATGCCATGTTTTTCTTCATAGAACCCACCTTCTTGGATTATTTGCTCAGCATACAGGTTGAATAAGTATGATGAAAGAATACAACCCTGTCACACACCTTTCTTAATTTTAAACCATTCAGTGTTCCCATGTTCTGTTCGAACAACTGCCTCTTGGTCCAGGTACAGATTCCTCATGAGCACAATTAAGTGTTCTGGAATACTTATACTTCACAGTATTGTCCATAGCTTGTCATGATCCACACAATTGAAAGCCTTTGCATAGTCAATAAAGCATTGGTAAACATGTTTCTGATATTCTCTGCTTTCAGCCAAGAGCCATCAGACATCAGCAATGATAGCCTTCGTTCCAAGGCCTCTTCTGAATCCGGCTTGAACCTCTGGAAGTTCTCTGTCAATGTATGCTTGCAGCCTTTTCTGTATTACCTTTAGTAAAACTTTACTCATATGGGATATCAAAGATACTGTTCAATGGTTTCCACATTCCATTGGGTCACCTTTCTTTGGAATGGGCACAAATACAGATCTCATCCAATCAGTCGGCCAGATAGTTGTCTTCCAAAGCGTGCCTTCTGTGTCCCCTCAAGTTCTTGAAAGATTTCAAGTTGTATTCCATCAATTCCTGGTGCCTTGTTCTTTGCCAATCCCTTCAATGCATATTGGACTTCGTCCTTCAGTATTATTGGCTCTTGATCATATGCTACCTTTTGAAATGGTTAAATGTCAACCATTTCCTTTTGGTACAGTGACTCTGTGTATTCCTTCCATCTTCTTTTGATGCTTTCTGCATCATTCAGTGATTTTCCCAGAAAATCCTTCAGTAACAAAAGTCGAGGTTTGAATTTTTTCTTCCGTTCCCCCAGCTTGAAAAATGTTCTTCTTTTTTCATTTTCTGACTCCAGATCTTTGCATATTTTTTGTAATATTTGGCTTTATCTCTTCGAGCTGATCTTTGAAATTTTTTGTTCAGCTCTTGGACCTCCTCATTTCTTCCATTTGCTTTAGCATTTCTTCGCTGGAGAGCAAGTTTCAATGTTTTTTCTGACATCCATTTTGACAATTTCTTTCTTTCTTGTCTTCTTAATGACTTTTTTTGCTTTCTTCCTGTATGATGTTCTTGATGTCATCCCACAGCTCTTCTGTTCTTTGGTCCTTAGTGTTTAATGTATCAAATCTGTTCTTCAGATGATCTCTAAATTCAGGTGGGATATATTCAAGGTCATATTTTTGCTCTCGTGGACTTGTTTTCATTTTCTTCAGCTTCAGTTTGAATTTGCATGAGTAATTGATGGTCTGTTCCGCAATCTGCTCCTTACCTTGTTTTGGCTGATGATATGGAGCTTTCCCACCATCTCTTTCTGCAAATGTAGTCAATTTGATTTCTATGTTTTCCATCTGGTCAGGTTCATGTGTATAGTTGTCTCTTATTCTGTCTAAAGAAGGTATTTGAAATGAACAAACCATTAATTTTGCAGAATTCTATCTTTCAATCTCAAGCATCATTTGTATCACCAAGGCCATATTTTCCAACTTCCTCTTTGCTCCCAACCTTTGCATTCCAATCACCAGTAACGATCAATACATCTTGATTGCATGTTTGATCAATTTCAGATTGTAGAATTTGGTAGCATTCTTTTATTTCATCTTCACTGGCTTTAGTGGTTGGTGTGTAAATTTGAATAATAGTGGTATTAACTGGTTTTCCCTGTAGGTGCATGGATATTATCCTATCACAGATAGTGTTGTACCTCATGACTGATCGGGGTATATTCTTTTTACAATGAATGCAACACCATTCCTCTTCAAATTGTCATTCTTGGCATAGTAAACCATGTGCTTGTCAGATTCAAAATGGTCAATCCCAGTCCATTCCAGCTCACTAATACCTAATATATCAATGTTTATGCATTCCATTTCATTTTTGACAATTTCTAATTTTCCTAGTTACATACTTTGTACATTCCATGTTCCAATTATTAATGGATGTTTACAGATGTTTCTCTTAATTTTTATGCTGTGCCCATCAGCAAATGAAGACCCTGTGCATTTTGTCCTGTGAGCTTTACTCCAGTCGCATCATCACGGTCAACTCTACTTTGAGGAGGCAGCTCTTCCCCAGTCACTTTTTGAGTGCCTTCCAACCTGAGGGGATCATTTTCTGGCACTATATCTGACAGTATTTCTCTGTTATTCATAAGGTTTTCAGTGACTAAATATTCAGAAGTAGTTTGTTACTCCTTCTTCTGTCTTTGTCTGGAAGCTCATTTGAAACCTGTCCACCATGGGTGACCCTGCAGTTATTTAAAATACTGGTAACATAGCTTCCAGAATTACAGCAACTCACAAGCCACCACAGTATGACAAACAGCTTGGTACTGGTACAATGAAAGATGCATAGATCAATGGAACAGAATTGAGAATCAAGAAATTAACCCATCCACATACAGCCAACTGATCTTTGAGAAAGGGCTAAAGTACATTGAGTGGGGGAGATATGATCTCTTCAACAGATGGTGCTGGCAGAACTGGAAATTGATATGCAAAAGATTGAAAAAAGACCTTTACCTTATGCCATATACAAAGACCAAGTCAGCAGGGTTCAAAGACCTAAATGTGAATCCCAGAATTATAAAGGCCATCAGTGAAAAAATAGGGACAAATTTAAGGGCTCTAATCCTGGGCACACACGGACTACAAAATATTGTGAAAATTACACACAAAAAAAGAAGATAAAATAGATGATTTGGACGTTCTAAAAATAGAAGCATATGCATCAAAATATTTCACTAAAAGAGTAAAAAGGGAGCCCACAGAATGGGAAAAAATCTTTTGCAATGATGTATCAGCCAAGGGACTAATTTCTAAAATTAATAGGAAACTACAACACCTCTACAAGAAAAAGACAAGTAACCTAATTAAAAAATGGGCACAGGACATGAACAGATGCGTCACCAAAGAAGACATTTGGGCAGTCAACAAACATATGAAGAAATCGTCATGTTTATTAGCCATTGTTGTTGTTGTTGTTGGGTGCCATCGAGTCGATACTGAGACATTATGCAGAGCAGAACGAAACACTGCCTGATCCTGGGCCAATCTCACTATTGTTGCCGTGCTTGAGTCCATTGATGCTGCCACTTGGCCAATCCATCTCATTGGGGGGTCTTGCTCTTTTCCTCTAACTCTCCACCTTACCAAACATAATATCCTTCTCCAGTGACTGCTCCCTCCTGACAATATGTCCAAAGTATGAAAGATGAAGTTTGGTCATCTTGGCCTCTAAGGAGCACTCTGGCTGACGTCTTCCAGAATGGATCTATTGGTTCTTTTGGCGGCCCATGGCACTTTCAATATTCTCCTCCAACACCATATAACTCAAAGGCATCAATTCTTCTATGGTCTTCCTTATTCACTGTCCAGCTTTTACATGCATATGAGGTTATTGAAAATACCATGGCTTCTGTCAGGTGCACCTTAGTCCTCAAGCTGACATCTTTGCTCTTCAACACTTTAAAAAGTTATTGTACAGCAGATTTGCCTAATGCAATACGTCATTTGATCTCTTGACTGCTGCTTCCGTGAGTGTTGATAGTTGATCTAAAAGAATGAAGTCTTTGACAACTTAAATCTTTCCCCAATTGATAAGAATGCTGTTTATTGGTCCAGTGGTGAGGATTTTTGCTTTCTTTACATTGAGATGCAATCCATACTGAAGGCTGTGCTCTTTGATCTTCATCAGTAAATGTTTTAAGTCCTCTTCACTTTCAGCAAGCAAGGTTGTA
>NW_006408657.1:8610770-8619488 GCF_000296735.1 Chrysochloris asiatica
TTCTGATTCCAGATCTTTGCACATTTTATTATAATATTTGGCTTAATCTTCTCGAGCTGATCTTTGAAATTTTCTGTTCAGACCTTGGACCTTCTCATTTCTTCCATTTGCTTTAGCATCTCTATGCTGGAGAGCAAGTTTCAATGTCTCTTCTGATAATCATTTTGAACTTTTTCTTTTTTCTTGTCTTCTCAATGACTTTTTGCTTTCTTCAAGTACGATGTTCTTGATGTCATCCCACAACTCTTCTGGTCTTTGGTCTTTAGTGTTTAATGTATCAAATCTATCCTTCAGATGATCTCTAAATTCAGGTGGGATATATTCAAGGTTATGTTTTTGCTCTCGTGGACTTGTTTTCATTTTCTTCAGCTTCATTTTGAATTTGCATATGAATAATTGATGGTCTGTTCCACAGTCTGCCCCTGGCCTTGTTTTCACTGATGTTATGGAGCTTTTCCATCTTCTCTTTCTGCAGATGTAGTCTATTTTATTTCTATGTTTTCCATCTGGTGAGGTCCATGTGTATAGTCGTCTGTTATGCTGTCTAAAGAAGGTAGTTGAAATGAACAAATCATTGTTTTTGCAGAATTCTATCATGTGTTCTCAAACATCATTTCTATCACTAAGGCCCTATTTTCCAACTACTGGTCCTTCCTCTTTGCTCCCAACCTCTGCATTCCAATCACCAATAATGATCAATACATTTTGATTGCATGTTTGGCCAATTTCAGATTGAAGAAGTTGGTAGAATTCTTCTATTTCATCCTCATTGGCTTTGATGCATAAATTTGAATAGTAGTGGTATTAACATGGCTTCCCTGTAGGCACATGGATATTTAAAAGAGATGGGGATAAGATTGTTAGGATTCAATAGTGAATAATTGTTATCATGCCTAATTGTGACTGTCACAATTGTAAAGGTAGAAGTTTTTAACAAAAATGGGGGATTCGTTAATTTTACAGTCCAGAAAAAAAGGACCCTGGGACCATCAAGGGAGAAGAGCAAAAGCAGAATATAGGCGAGATCTTATCCAGAGAAGCCATGACACCAGAGATGGAAGCAGAGATGGGGACATGGAGAGGGGGAGCAGCTAAGAACTCTATATTCATGGGAAGAAAGGGACCAAGAAATAGAGGCCAGGAGGCAGACTTGCAGAATGTGCTCTTTGGTGATGTAAATTATTATATATGCCTGAGTGCTTTAAAAAAAGAAAAGAAAAAGAGCTAACGTGAATAGAGAGAAATACTGTTAACTGATGGTACATGGAGGGGATTATAATCATTGTAATGAAACAAGGTGTATGATTTGTTGAATGTAAAACTGATGATCTGCCCTGTATGCTATCACTCAATCCACAATAAAAATTAATATATATATTTATAGAAAAAAAAATAAAAGAAGCAGTCATTCGAGAAAAACAGTGGAACGCAGAATGGTTTAAAATCAGGAAATGTGTGTGCCAGGGTTATATTCTTGTACCATACTTATTCATTCTGTATGATGAGCAAATAATCCTAGAAGCTGGACTATATGAAGAAGAACATGGCATCGGGATTGAAGGAAGACTCATTAACAACCTTCAATATGCAGATGGTACAGCCTTGCTTGCTGAAAGTGAAGAGGACTTGAAATACTTACTGATGAAGATCAAAGACCACAGCTTTCAGTATTGGTTACACCTCTGTGTAAATAAAACAAAAGTCCTCACCACTCATCCAATAAATAGCATCATGACAAATGGAGAAAAAAATGAAGTTGTCCAAAACTTTGTTTTTCTTGGATCCACTATCCACACTTGTGGAAGCAGCAGTCAAGAATTCAAACAACATATTCTATTAGGCAAATCTGTTGCATAAGACCTCTTTAAAGTGTTTAAGATCAAAGATGTCAGTTTTAGGACTTCTTTAGGACTGACCTAAGCCCTGGTATTTTCAATAACCTCATATTCCTGTGAAAGTTGGACAATGAATGAGGAAGACTGTAGAATTGATTCATTTTTGTTATTGTATTGGCAGAGAATATTAAAAGTATCATGGACTTCCAGAAACCAAACCAATTTGTATTAGAATTAGTATAACCAGAATGCTCTTTAGAAGCCTGAATGGCAATACTTTGCCTCTTATACTTCAGATATTTTGTCAGTAGAGACCAGTCCTTAGGGAAAGACATCATGCTTGTTTTGTTGACATCAGCAACGGACTCAAGTGTAGTCATGATTGTGAAGAAGGCACACAACCAGGCAGTGCTATGTTCTGTTGTGCATAGGATCACTATGAGTCAGAACTAACAACAAAAATGAGCAGAAAACCAACACACGTTTTTCATATGTCCTTGTGTGGCAGCTTGTGTGTTGCTATGATGCTGTAAGGCCACTAGTATTTTAAATAACAGCAGGGTCACCCATAGTGGAAAGATTTCAACAGAGCTTCCAGATTAAGACAACTAGGAACGAGGAGAAGTAGATCCCTTCTGAAAGGTTAACCCATGACAACTTTATGAATAGCAGCAGAACATTGTAGGATATAGTGCTAGGAAATGAGCGCCTCAGGTTGGTAGCCACTCAAAACATGAGTTGGGAAGAGCTTCCTCCTCAAACTAGAGTTAACCTTAATGACATGGATAGAATAGAGCTTTAGGTATTTTCACTTATTGATGGTACAAAATTCAAAATGAGATGAAATAGCTGCAAACATCAACTAAGTATTGGAATGTGGAATGTACTAATTATGAGTCTAGGAAAATTATAAGCTGTAAAAAAATGACATAGAGACTGTCTTATGGATATTGATTTCCCTGGCCTACTATTGTAAAATAGACACTTGAGGGGATAGAAAGGAATATCAGGAAACATGATTACGGAAAGCTTGTAAGCCCGTCTGATTGGAATACCTGAAGGAACCTTCTGAGGTGGGACGTTCCTACTTGAAAGGATATGCAGACCAACCTGGAAGAGCTAGAGGAGCAGAAGATATTTCTTGAAAGAAAGACCTGCAGGAAAAATCAAAACAAAAATGGCAGTCTGATTGACTACTATGAGAACAAGCATGTTGTTCTCCTGGGAGCCATCAAGGCAAGTAATCAAGTCCCTTCAGGACAAACCCCACTCCAAGACTTAAACTCAAAGAATACATGAACAGGCATGAAAGCTTGCTAGCGACCACATTGGTCTACTGGTGAGTGGAAGTGGGGGAAATGTAGCAATGAAGATATAGGCTGAATCTGACCACATTACATAGATTCCCATCGACCTTGAGATGACAGAGAGAAGAGGAAGGCCTGGTTGTCCCATAGTGTGGTGAGACCTGAGGATTCCTAAGCCAGTGGACAAGGACCTAGCCACCGAGGGCTTGAGCTGAGAGTGAAGCATCCAATTTATATGAAGTGAAGGGAGACGCACAAGAACATCCAAACTTGCATATAGTACCCATATGACCTAGCTTCAATGGCTTGCTGATCAGAACTGGAATAGAGGAAGATACAGAAATTTGAAAAAAGAAACAAGTGTAAATTGCTACAATTTGATGAACTTGAACTATACTTATGGATGTAGTAGCTCAAAATATCAACTGAGAGGGAAGGAGTTTTGCATCAATATCCCCTTTGTACACAGGGTTGATAGAGATAGGCAACTTAGACATTGGCTACCTAAGGGGGGTTGCTATAAAGGCACAAAGTGGCTGGGTTACAAGTTTTTTTTTGGGGGGGGATATAGATAACAAAGTTTATTACAAAATAACTTTTTGTTAAACTGATTTGAAAGTTTGACTTTCAAAGATTTTTTCATATACTTTTTAAAAATGTTTTATTGTGAATTATATGATAGTTTACATGAAAGAAGTTTAGTTTTACATTCATTCCATCGTATATCATTTCATTGCCATGGTTCCAATCCGCTCCATGCATCATCAGGGTTACAAGTTTTTAAGAGGGAGTTTCATGTCAGTGTGCGGGGGAAGGTAGCATCCCCACTGAATACTTTTCATCTTGTCTAGATGGGTTTGGTGAAAGGAGATGGGAATACGATTCTTATAATTTAATAGTGAGTAGTTGTTATATCTAATTGTGAATGTCACAATTGTAAAGGTAGAAGTTTTGTAACATAAAGAGGGGAGTAGTTAATCTTACATTCCAGGAACAGAGAACCCTAGGATCATCAAGGGAGAAGAGCATGAGCAGAATGTGCAACCTTATTCAGAGAAGCAGCGACACCAGAGATGGAGGCAGAGATGAGAGAGAGCAGCTGAGGACTCTAGACTCATGTAAAGAGAAAGGCTGTGTGCTGGCGGCCAGGAGACAGGCTTTCAGAATGTGCCCTTTGGTTGTTTAACTGATTTATATATTCCTGAGTGTTTTTGTGTACATCAAAAAAAAAAAAAAAAAAAAAAAGAAAGAAAGAAAAGGCAGAGGAAACAGAAGCAAATACTGTTGAATGGTGATGCATTGAAGGGATTATAATCATTGCAATGAAATGAAATACAATAAGATGAGTGAAAACTGATGTTCTCCCATGTAAACTATCACTTAATTCACAATAAAAGGTTTTATAAATAAAAATTACAGAGAGTATATAATGACCATTAGTGAGCTGAAATGGACAGGTATTGGCCATATTGGATAGGTCAATCATATGGCTTACTATGATGGGAATGACACATTGAAATAGAATGTCATTTTCTTTATCAAAAACAAACAAGCAACAAAACATTTCAAGATCTCTCCTGAAGTATGATACTGTCTGTAAAAGGACAATATCCACATGCCTACAAGTACGACCAATTAATATGACTATCATTGAAATTTATGGATCAACTGCTAAAACCAATGATGATAAAATGAAAAATTCTGCCAACTTCTGCAGTCCAAAATTGATCAAACTTGTAATCTAGATCCATGATAATTACTGTTATGGAAATTCCAAAGTTGGAAACAAAGAGGTAGGATTCATAGTTGGAAAGTATGGTCTTAGTGATACAAATGATACTGGAGACTGCATGATAGAATTTTGCAAGACCAACGACTTACTCTAAATACCTTTTTCAGAAAACATAAAAAACATACATGTGGATCTCACCAGATGGGGTACACAGAATTCAAATAGACTACATCTGTGGGAAGAGACGGTGAAAAAATTCAATATCATCAACCAAAACAAGGCCAGGGACAGACTATGGAGCAGACTATCAATTGCTCAGATAAAATTAAAACAAGTACATTAGAGCCAAAATCTGAGCTTGGATATATCCCATCTGAATTTAAAGGCCATTACAAGAACAGATTTGATGCATTAGAAACTAGTACCGAAGACCAGAAGAGCTGTCGAATGACATCAAGAAGACCATGCAAGAAAAAAGCAAAAGTTCATCAAAAAGACAATAATGAAAAAAGAAGGGATTGTGAAACTTACTTTTGAATCTAGAGAAGATAAAGCGACCAGAAGAAAATTTCAAAGGGCAGCTTGAGATGAGAAAGTAAAATATTATGATGAAAGTGCAAAAATCTGTAATTAGAAAACCAAATAGGAAGCAAAAACTCAGCATTTCTCAAGTTGAATGAAATGAAGAAAAAAATCAAGCCTCAGGCTGAAATACTGAAGGTATCTATTGGAAAAATATTGAATGATGCAGGAAGCCTGAAAAAAGTTGGAAGAAATACACAGTCATTGTACTAAAAAGAAATAGATCGATGTTCAATCATTTTAAGAGGTAGCATATGACCGTGAATTGATGGTACTGAAGGCAGAAGTCCAAGTTTCACTGAAGGCATTGGTAGAACAAACAAAGCTCTAGGAATTGACGAAGTACAAATTGAAATGTTCCAAAAACTGATGCAATGCTGGAGGTGCTCACTTGTCTGGAAGAGATCTATATTTGTGCAGATCCCAAAGAAAGGTGACCCATTGAAATGTGGAAATCATTGAACAATATCATTAATATCACATGCAAGTAAAATTTTTCTGGAGATAATTAAAAAATGAATGTAGCAGTAAATTGACAGGAAGCTGCCAGAAATTAAATCAGATTCTGAGGAGAACATGGAATTAGAGATATTACTGTTGGCTTCATATGGATCTTGGCTGAAAGCAGAAAACACCAGAAAGATATTTACCTGTGCTTTATTGACTACAAAAAGGCTTTTGATTGTATGGATCATGACAAGCTATGGACAACATTGAGAAGTATGAGTATTCCAGAACACTTAACTGTGCTCATGAGGAATCTGTACATGTACCAAGAGGCAGTTGTTCGAACAGAACATGGGAACACTGAATGGTTTATAATTAAGAAAGGTGTGCGACAGGGTTGTATTCTTTCACCATTCTTATTCAGCCTGTATACTGAGCAAATCATCCAAGAAGCTGGGTTCTATGAAGAAAAACGAAAATCAGGATTGGAGGAAGACTCATTAACAACCTGTGGTATGCAGATGATACAACCTTGTTGCTGAAAGTGAAAAGGACTTCAAATAATTACTGATGAAGATCAAAGACCACAGCCTTTGTTATGGATTGTATCTCAATGTCAAGAAAACAAAAATCCTCACCACTGGACCAATAAACAACATTCGTATCAACACAGAAAAGATTGAAGTTGTCAAGAACTTCATGGAAGTTCATGGAAGCAGAAGTCAAGAAACCAAACAACGTATTGCATTAGACAAATCTGCTGCACAAGACCTTTATTGACTATGCAAAGGTTTTCAACTGTGTGTATCATGGTAAACTATGGATATTTCTTCACCATATTTATTCAATCTGTATGCTGAGCAAATAATACCAGAAGCTGGATTATATGAAGAAGAATGTGGCATCAGGATTGGTGGCAGACTACTTAACAACTGCTATATGCAGATGACACATTTCTTCAGGAAGCTAAGATGGCTTAAAATACTTACTGACGAAGATCAAAGCCTACAGCCTTCAGAATGGATTGTACTTTAATATAAAGAAAATGAAAATTATCACAACTGGACAAAAAAATAAAATAATGATAAACAGAATATTCAAATTTTCAAAGACTTTGTTTTGCTTAGATCCACAATGAACACTTATGGAAGCTGCAGTCAAGGAATCAAATGATGGATTGCATTAGGCAAATCTGCTGCACAAGACTTCTTTTAAGTGTTCAAGAGCAAAGATATTAGCTTGAGGACTAAGGTGTGCCTGACCAAGTGATTGTATTTTCAGTTTCTTCATATGAATTTAGAAGATCAACCATGACTAAGGAAGACTGTAGAAGAATTATTTCATTTGAGTTATGCTGTTTGTGAAGAATATTGAAAGTTCAATGAATCTTCAGTTTGGCTTACACAACACAGAGAAAAGAAACAGCCTCCCAACTGGACCAATGAGCATCATAATAAACAGAAAAAAATATTGAAGCTATAAAGGATTTCATTTTACTTAGATTCACAATCAATACCCCTGGAAGCACATTTAAAAAAAAATAAAATGATGTATTTCATTGGTGAATGTGCTGCCAAGTGACTCTTTAAATTACCTCAGATGTATCCAAAAGCTGGACAATGAATAAAGAATATCAAAGAAGAATTGATGTAACTGTTGATGCAGAATACTGAATATTAAGTGGATTGCCAAAAGACCTAAGAAATCTGTCTTGGAAGAAGTATGGCACCAGTCAATGGAGAAAGACATTATACTTAGTGAAGTCAGTGAAAATAAAGAAGACCTTAAGCTGGATGGCTGCAAAAAATGGGTTTAAACAAAGCGACAATAGTGAGGATGGTGTTAGACCAGGCAGTATTTTGTTCTTTTGCACTTAGGGTTGCTATGAGTAGGAACAGACTGGAGGGCACCTCAGGACAATACCACTACCAAATACTCTCCTCAGTTCAGAGTTGTCATGGTAACCATTTAAACTCACTCCAATCACATTTCAACAATTGACATATATGCACAGTCTTTTTTTTTTTTTTTGTCTCCACACCTGTAGGTCCTTGAAGGATTCCAGCCTTCTGGTCAAGGCATGTGCTAAAGACAAGATTGTGTCCTCACCTTCAACATTTGTTATGCTTGGGTCTCTGAAACGGTAACAAGCAGGAGAAAATGTCAGTTTCTCACTTATTAAAAAGTGTAAGTCTTGAAACATGATTTTAGATCACTCCTCTGGCTGATGGTAAAATACCTTTCTGTTGTGATTTAATTTCCACAGCAGGTGGAATGTGAAATATGAATTATTAAAAGTTCTTTCCACTACAAAGCATCTGTTCTCTTTGTTTTGGAAGGAACAAACTTTGTTTCTTGCAGTGAGCAGGGAGAGCAAGTGAAGTCATGACATCTCTTTTTCTACCTGCAGTGCTCTCTATTGCCTTTAAAAATGCATATTTGACAAGGCATTCCAATACTCATGTCTTTCCATTGCAATGAGAGCTGAGCTAGGTGTGTGAGAGACTGAGTTACACCTCTTTCCTTTTACACTGTCAGTCCACTGAGAGTGAGAATTGTGTTGGGGCCCAGAACTCATGAAAGAAAGTAGGATGAGGATTAAGGAGTTCAGGAGAAGAGCTATGTCTCATCTCAATTGATCTGTCCTAGTTTATTTTATTTCATCTTATTTTGTTCACTCTTTTGCTTTCCACTAATCTTTTTTTTTTTTTTTAATTAAATGTTTTTATTTTGCATTGAGTGAAAGTTTACAGGGCACATCATCAGCTTCACATTCAACCATTCATATAGCTTGTTTCATTACATTGATTATTAT
>NW_006408657.1:8620088-8679478 GCF_000296735.1 Chrysochloris asiatica
AGTTCCTAGGGGATCTTATTCTCTAGCATGGGTAGCAAATGGGTATCCACTAATCTTTTGACTGTTTTCATCAGTGACCATATGTCCAGTAGACACCCAAACACCTGGAAATGGTCTTTGACTCTCTGCTTGTCTTCTTTGATTCAACGTATGCATCAGACTTCCTTCCTCCTCTCTCTGATTCACATGTGCATCTGGACCACAGAAGCTCCAGATTTCATTTCTAACTGTCATGTACTGTGTCATGTCCTAACTTCTCATACTTGGCCATTCCTAGTAAAACTCAGGAAATTCAACTCTGATTGGAATTCCCCTATTTACTAATCATTTCCTCTATCATTTAACTTGGACCTCCCAATCTCCAGCCACACATTTATAAATTAAAAAAAAAAAAGAATACAATAAATCACAGAATCTGTATCCCTAGAGTATGAATTAGGATGCTTGGAAATGGGGAGAAACTTTTTAAACTAAAGATAGGGAATGACAGCAGATGTGAAGCTGAATAAATGTTTATATCTTAAAATAATTTTAGGTGCATAGCAGCGTGCCAAATAAAACAATTTTAGAAGTTCACCAAAGACTACTTTTCATCATGGACATGATTTATGTGAATTCTAGGAGATTAATAACAATTGAGCCAAATTCAGATATACAAATCTTGAAATATTTTAGTGAACTGTTAAAGATGAGTTACTAATTTTCTTTCATTTCTGTTTCTTTGGAGCATAATGGTTTAAAAAAACAAAGCAGAATCATTGCTTGGCATTTAAAATAACTTAACTTGAGAATACATTGTAGGAACAATTGGCATGATAGATTGTTGCTGTTGTTGTTGTTGTTGTTAAATGCCGTTGAGTTGGTTTCGACCAATAGTGACCCTGTATAGGGTTTCCAAGGAGAAGCTGGTGAGCTTGATCCACCGACCTTGCAGTTCAAACGGCTTTGCAGTATGGCGCATTAACCCACAGCGCCACAACACGACTCCATGATAGATTATAGACACATGTAATATTTACCTTATGCAGATGGAAGTCATTCCAGTGTGATTTAAATAAATTGTGAATTACAAATATATAAGGGGGAAGTTGTGGGTGATACCATTGAAAGCATGATCCAAAAGACCACCCTAATTTCTGATACCAAGAGTGAATTTAGGGGATGGTCTACTCAAGACCATATTCATTTATGGCAAAAAATGATTCCCCAAACAACCGTTAGGTTTGATAATTCTCAAGAAGAAATCACTGTATTCACTGAAAGTGGCTATACTAACTGCTATGGCTTATTGGTTGTTTTTCTTGTGTTGTTGAATTGTATCTTTGGAGCTATTCCATGTATTACAGAGTCAAATTAACTGTAATTTGGTTAATGCACTGGACTGCAAAGTCAGTGGTTCAAGTTCACCAATTAATGGTGTTGAAGAAGAGTATTAAAAGTACCATGGACTCCCAGAAGAACAAATTGCGTTGGAAAATTTACAGCCAGAATGTTCCTTAGGAACCAGGATCACGAGACTTTGTCTTTCATACTTCGGACAAGTTATAAAGAGGGACCAATTCCTGAAAAAGACAGCATGTTTGGTAAAGTAGAGGGTCAGTGAAAAAGATGAAGACTCCCAACAATAATGAACTCAAGTGTAACAATCGTGAAGATGTTGCAGAACCAGGTGGTGTTTCATGCTGCTGTGAATAGGGTGGCTATTAGTTGTAGCTGACTCAAGGGCACCTAACAAAAACCTATCAACAACATATAATTTGGAATCCTTGTATGGTGTTGTAGGGTAAGCACTGGACTGCTAACCACAAGGTCAGTGGTTTAAATCCATTAGCCACCCCTCAGATAACTGACAGAGTTGCTATGAGTCAGAACAGAAATGACAGTACTTAAGCGTAGTGGTTACGAATCGGGCTGCGAACCTTAAGGTCAGCAGTTCGAAACTACCAGCCGCTCCGCGGGAGAAAGATGAGGCTTTCTACTCCCGTAAAGATTTACACCCTTGGAAGCCCTGTACAGGGTCGCTATGGGTCAGAACCGACTCGACGACACTTAACAACAACAACAACCAACATTTATTTTTGAAAATGATATTATGGAGAGGACTATTAAATATATTCCTTGCTAAAGACAAACACTGCTTCCAGATAGACTATAGGCAAAATGTAATATAGCGTTTTAATATCTGTGCTGGTTATCTGTAGCTGCATAACAAACGGCGCCAAATGTAGTTGTTTTAAAAAGGTCACACTATCGTTTAAATATTTCTTAACTTTTGTGGCTTGACTGGGACTCAGCTAGATTGTTTTGTTTTGTTTTTTACAGGTATGACTTGAGAATTCTCATGCATTTACAGTCAGATAGTAGCTGAAAACATCCAAAATGTTTCACTCATATATCTGACTTCCTGGGGATGTCTGGAAGGCCAGTTTCCACTGGAAAGCCAAGGTGAATGGGTCTTTCTCTCTGTCTCATCCCAGGGTCTTTCCATTTCCAAATGGCTTCTCCACATGGATTCTCCATATGATCTCTAGCAGGACTCTTGCTCAGGGCATCTATGAGCACAAAACCAGAAACTGTTAAATGCTCAGATGTTTTCGGTCCATGGTTGGAACGACATCACTTCTGCCACATTCTATTGGTTGAGGCAACAAATAAGCCCAGCCCTAATTCAAGGAGAGGAGACTACCTGGGGTATGAATTCAATGGGGGTCATCAATATCTAAGGCTACCTCAGTATCCTTGTTTAATGTCTGCTACCTCATTTACACTCTCTTCTGTGGAGAATTCATCCATTTCTATTATGTTACCTATCACTTCTTGTGGGTGAGTCTCAGTTCTGACCCAGTGACATATAATCATCTTTCTGTAATGAATAGCTAACTCTGACTAAGTATCAATCATGGGCTAGGTACTTCATGTAAATTTGTTTGTTTACTAACAACATCATATTTAATCAGTTATTAAACTGAGGTACATTGATGGTCAGTTTATAAAGGATAAATGGCTAGAAGGGCACAGAACTAAGATTCTAACCCAGATCTGTCTTTAGTTGAAGCCCTGGCATGCTCTTACCACTAATGATTAATTTTGTGATTTTTGTTAAGTGTACTAGTCCCTCTGCAAACATCATGTGGGAGCCATGTCTGACTTCCCCTGGTTTCACAAAGGGGAAAGCAAAGCAAACTCAAAATCAGCCCAAGGCCAAATTCCTATAAAGTGGAGGTCAGATATGCCTTCACACTACAACCCTCTTTACCCTATTTTTATACCAACCATCCCTCCCATAGCACTCTCTGCTTCACATCTGGGTTTGAAATCCATTGCAATGGCCACACAGAATTCATAACAATACTCACAAATATGGGGTTTATTAGGGAAGTGAACAGATTACCATTCAGGATTAAAACCAACTCAGGATGCAGCACTGTTCCGATCTAGAATGCCTCTTCTCTGTTGTACTGTAGACATATCTGGCTCTTGTCTTCAACTTCTCAGCCATGTGGCCCCTTGGCCTCTGCCTCGCTCAGGGAAATGTTACAAAGCTCTTTTAGCTAGTCTGTGGATGCCCAAAGGGCATATTCTGCTAGTCAGTCTCCTGTCCATAGACACTCAGCTTTACTCAGTCCGTGAGCCAAGAGCCCATAGCTGTTCAGCCTCTCCATGCCACTGCCTCTGCTGTCCCCTCTGTGGTTGCTGCTTTTCTGGGTAAGGTTCTCATGCTCCACTCATGTTCTTCCTTCTTAATGGTCCTGAGATCATCAATTCCTGCCTCTGAGATGGCTCTTATTAAACCTAGCTGCATGAGAAAACTAACCAATAGCCTTAGAGTCCTGTGTACCTTATTTGCATAGTCCCACCCAATCATGTCAGACAGAAAAGCCATATCAAGTAAATTCAAGGTACCACATCCTCTAATATTAGCTTTCTAATATATAATGTCTGAATAATTATATATATTCTTGGGGAATTATTGTGAGGGTGAAAAGTAATATATAAGAGCTAAATGCATTCCATTAGTCCTGGTATGGTGCTGTAGGATAAGCACTGGACTGATAACTGCAAGGTTTGTAGTTCAAACACAGCGGCTGCTTTTTGGAAATGCTATACAGGATCACTATGAGTTAGAACCAACTTGATAACACTTAACAACAACAACACACACATCTTCAAATATCAAGCTGTTTCTGCTACAATATGATCTCACCTAAGTTGAATAACAATACATATCAGATATTTTATATTCTCCCACATAATATTGAAAAATATTCCTATGATGCAATAACAAGAATAAAAACCAAACACAACCCATTGCCATCTGGGTTTTTGAGACAGCAAATTTTTATGGGAGTAGACAGTCTAAACTTTCTCCTTTTGAGTAGTTGCTGGGTTTGAACTAGCAGCTGAACACCTAATCCACTGCACCAATATTTATTGAGTGGTTGACATGTGCCAGGAACTTTTTCAAGTTCTTTCCTGTAGTAAACGGTTGTTACCACAACATGTGACTGACTGATACTCTTTAAAATGTGATAAAGCTGAGGCCCAGAGAGGTTATATAACTAGTCCAAATTTGCATTTTAGTAAGTAAGTGCAACCAGTCTGCAATCTGACATAATCTAGACACATCTTTTTTTTTCCCCCCAGATAAGGAAGTTAAGGTTTAAATAGATTTAAAATCCTACTAATATCACAACTATTAGGAAGGAGAGGTTGATCTGTACCTAGAAATTCAAATCCTAGATTCTGAACTTCCTGTTGTATAGTGCCTTTTGTTGCAGTTGTTAGTTACCACTGAGTTGGACCCAACCCGTGGACTGATAGCTACTTTATGTATAACAACACAAAACATTGCCTGGCCCTATGCCATCTCACCTTCATGATCATTGGTAGCCTAATGCCTCATACACTACTAAGCATAGGGATGCTGCTAAGAGTAGGTAAATGATAGGAATGTTTCTAGACACCAGGTGGTTGATAGCCACAGCCTTGACTCAATGACTAGACTATGCTTCCTTTCACACCAATGCTCTGCACCCAAATATACCAGCAATAGTCAGTCAATATTCTCTTGCTCTCAGATTGATCAAAATAGTTTATCTGATATGACCCAGATGCTTTATTCTCAAAGGGTCCTATTTCTAAGAGTTCATGCCTGCATTGGGTTGTTATGACTTCCATCAACTTTAATCACTAGACCTAGAAGTACAAAGAACTAATACAGAGAATCACTTGAATTCCATACTCAATCCATGTCCACTGTGACTCCACTGCCTCGACCCTTTTAGTAATGGTTGTTGTTGCTGTTGTTGTTGTTGTTGTTAAGTGCCGTTGAATCGGTTCTGACCCATAGCTATCCAGCTGGTGAGCTTGAACCACAGACCTTGTGGTTTAAACAGACTTTCCAGTCCAGCGCATGAACCCACAGCACCACACCCAACAATAGAGTAATCTTTTCATCTTTTCATTAACTGGCATGCTAAATACAAAGTGAGACAGGTGACGATTTCAGCTTTCACTTTATTGAAAGAAACATTGTCATCCTGGTGAAAATATTCCTCTTCTTGGAAATTAATACTGGTAGTAATTAACAGGGGCACTACATTTAAGTTAATTTGGTCATTGCTTTGTGTATTATGATTATGAAACAAATAGCATTGGTTCCGAGTATATATGCTCTTTTTAGGGCAGATCCCCTCATTAACAGTGTGTTGTCACCCAATGGCACCATAACTGTGTCCTCAGTGGGCTACTGTAGTTTAATCAGTCTATTTCTGTGTGCTGTGGTACATAGGAAGAAGCAATAAATTCTCAGGATAAAACCTCCTTACTTTTGGTGCAGCAAAATAGGTTTTTGCAATGTGTATGTGAATGCCTAGTATGGTGCTGCAGGATAGGCACTGGACTGCTAACCACAAGATTGGCAGTTCAAACCCAAAAGGCACTGCTTGGAAACACTGGGCAGGGTCTCTATGAGTCAAAACTGACTTGACAGCCCTTAACAACAACAACATGTGGATTCCATGATGATGAATGAGAGATTTTGGCATAACACTCTTTAGAGGTAAGTAGTGCAGTGGTTACGAATTGGGCTGCTAACCTCAAGGTCAGCAGTTTGAAACTACCAGCAGTTTCACAGGAGAAAGATGAGGCTTTCTGTTCCTGTAAAGATTTACAGCCTTGGAAACCCTGTGCAGGGTCGCTATGAGTCAGAACTGACTCGACAGCACTCAACAACAACAACACTAAATTATATCCATTTAAAGAAAAAGAAACTAAGGCACAGTGGTTAATTTATTTGTCAAAGTTCACATAACTGCTATCTGGTGAAGTGGGGATTCAAACTGAGATGGGTTTCAAAGTGCATGTTTCCACTTGTTTAGCTATATGTCTCACAGTGGTACTTTTTGGGTAACATTCATTTTGAACTTTATCATTAATTTGTCTTCTAGTTGGATTTTGAATCTCTAAAAAACATGTGGTATAAAATCTGGCATGTATAAAAGAAGTATAATAGTGACACTATTATATTTGTGCCACCAGAGGATAAGCACTCGACTACAAATTCAGTTTGAACTACAAGGTTGGTGGTTCAAATTCACCAGCTGCTCCTCAAAGACCCTATACATGGTCGTTATGAGTTGGAATCCACTCGATGGCACTTAACAGCAACAACATGCAAATTTAAATCTTAACATTTTCTACTTTACCTATCCTGTTGTTTTAATCAACACTAAAAAATGATCAAGTGTGTGGATCGTAACAGATTCTAGATAACATTGAGAAGAATGGGTATTCCAGTTTACTCAACTGTGCTCATGAGGAACCTGTTCTGAGAGACAAAGAGACAGTCGTTCAAACAGAACAAGGGGCTACTGAATGGTTTAAAATCAGAAAAGTTGTGTACCAGGGTTGTATCCTTTCACCATACTTATTCAATCTGTATGCTGAACAAATAATCCTAGAAACTGGATTATATGAAGAAGAATATGGCCTCAGGATTGGAGGAAGACTCATTAACAACCTGTCATATGCAGCTAATACAACCTTGCTTATTTTAAGTGGAGAGGATTTGAAATACTGACTGATGGAAATCAAAGACAACAGCCATCAGTATGGATTGCACCTTTTGGTACAATGTATGGATTTAAAGAAAACAAAAACCCTTACCACTAGACAAATAAATAGCATCATAATAAATGAAGAAAAGATTGATATTGTCAAGGACTTCATTTTGTTTGAATCCACAATCAATGCTCATGGAAGTAGTAGTCAAGAAATCAAACGACATGTTGCATTAGGCAAATCTGCTGCAAAAGACCTTTTTATATGTTAAAGAGCAAAGATCTCATCAGTTTGAGAACTAAGGTCCATTTGACACAAGCCATGGTATTTTCAATTGCCTCATATGCATATAAAAGTTGCACAATGAACAAGGAAGACTTTAGAAGAATCAACGTATTTGAATTATGGTATTAGAGAAGAATAATGAAAGTACCATAGACTGTCAGAACAAAAAATCTGTCTTGGAAGAATTGCAGACAGAATGTTAGGAGAAGAACATCATGCTTGGAAAAGTGAAGGCTCAGCAGTGTTTCGTTATGTTCTCCATAGGATTGCTATGAGTCAAAACTGACTCGGAGCACCTAACAACAACAAGATTGGAAAACAAAATCCTTTTATCTACGTTTTGCAGCATTCAAGTTCCTTATCAAACAATTCATTAAGATATTTAGGCATAGTGAATTATCTTATGTTTCTTCTATTCATAGTTTGTAAGTCCCACCAAACACATGTTTCTATCCCGCTGGGTCTGGGTAAGTTGTTGTTGTTAAGTGCTGTCGAGTCGGTTCCGACCCATAGCGACCCTGTACAGGGCTTCCGAGGCTGTACATCTTTACGGGAACACAAAGCCTCATTTTTCTCCCTCGGAGCGGCTGGGAGTTTCGAGCTGCTGACCTTTAGGTTCGCAGCGCGATTCGTAACCACCACACAACCAGGGAGGGCTCCTTGAGTCTGGATAAGAGAAGGTGGTAAAGGATGCTAATAGTATGACATGGTTCAGCTGTGGATTGTTGTTGTTAAGTGCCGTTGAGTCAGTTTTTTGACCCATAGCGACCCTGTACAGGGTTTCCGAGGGTGTAAATCTTTACGGGAGTAGAAAGCCTCATCTTTCTCCCACGGAGCGGCTGGTAGTTTCGAACCACTGACCTTAAGGTTCACAGCCCGATTCGTAACCACTAGGATATTAGCAGTTAATTGTACTTGTAAAAACGTGAAACTTGAGCTGGGGTTTTAAATGAGCCATCTCAGAAGCAGAAGGGGAAATCTCACTATCATTGAAGAAGAGCCCAGAGTGGATTGCGTCCTTTGGACCCCTGGGCATTGAACCTCCTCTATCCAGGAACAGAAAGTTGTAACATAATATCCTACATTGCCTAAATGGAGTACTGGTGTGGCGCTGTAGGATAAGCAGTTGACCAAATGGTTGGTTTGAACTGCAAGGTCAACAGTTCAAACTCAACAGCCACTCTTTGGAAACACTATACAGGGTCACAGTGAGTTGAAACCAACTCGATGGCACTTAACAACATCTTCCCCAATAAACACTATAATTTTGAGTATGTTGTCTGAGTTCTGTGTGGCCATTGTAATGAATGATCAGACCCAATAGAGAGGCAGAGAGTGTTGTAGGGAGGGGTGGCTTGCTGTCACATATTTTTTGCAGATTCAGTCTCAAATAGGACTGTTAATTACATGCCCATGGTTCCTGGTTTATGTATAGATTTTCCTATATCCATTTCTTCCCTCATTTAGGAAAATAAAACAGGCATTTTTTTTTTTTTTTTTTTATGGTATACTGAAGACATTAATGCTTTAGACTAATTTGTGAGTAGCAATTACTAAACAGGCTCGGGGAAATTAAATTAGTGAAAACAGGTAAAGGATTGCAGTATCACTGATTGCATGAGTTGTTGTGAAGTGCTGTCGAGTCGATTCCGACCCACAGTGATGCAGTATAGGGTTCCAAGGAGCAGCTGGTGAGCTTGAACCACTAACCTTGCAGTTCAAACAACTTTGCAGTCTGACGCATTAGCCCACTGTGCCACACCAGGACTCATGATTGTATGAGTGAGACATGGTTGTATGCATTTTAGATCAAAGTTGGTTGATCTTTGAATATTACATTAGAGGGAGAATTGATAGAATGAAAATAAAATAAATGTTTGACAAATATATAAGATTTTGCCTTCCTGACAGTACTCTGGAGTCATTTAGTCTTTCAATTAAATACATGGAAAGCTGGGACAGGGAGGGAAGACACGAAAAATACATTACCATGTTTCCCAGTATATTTTCATCCTGCCTGTGAATATTTCTGACATATAAGTTCATCCTAACAATATTAATTGAAAATATTAGTTTAAAATCACCTATAGCATCTTGCATCACACAACTAGTAAGTGAATGGTCTGAAGAAAAACATTATTGGCAATGTAGATAGATCCATATTTGAAGAACAAAAGATAAATGCTAAGGCTTGAACTTAAATTATTCTTAGGTACTTTTATGAATCCATAACTACAGATCAAACCTTCCTTTCTTTCTATAAGGCCAAGACAGCACTATGCCTATTTGGTGAACAGCTGTACTAACTCTTTAAATACTGATGTCATTACCATAAAGAACTGTAACGCAACTAAATGATCACAGCCAACAAACCATCTGCAAACACTTGATATTCAAAAGAAGAATATTGGCATTTAATCCTGAAGATAGTCACACAGACACATTTAAAAACATATTACTCCCTGGATATCCACAGACAAATGTAAAAAACTTCCCTAAAAGCCGAGACTGTAAATTCCAAAAAGCCAAGTCCCCCCCCCCCCATCCAAAAAAAAAAACAAAACAAAAACAAACCGCTAAAGAGTATAGAGAGAAACACTGTAAACTGATAACATATGGAGGGGATAATAATCAATGTAATGAAACAAGCTATATGAATGGTTGAATGTGAAGCTGATGATGTGCCCTGTAAACTTTCACTCAATGCAAAATAAAAACATTTAATAAAAAAAAATATATATATATTACTACCAAGAAAAAGAGAATTATGACAATTTCTGAAAGGAAAATAAATAGCATCCCCAAAGTCAGAGAGAACCTTCACAAGGACAAATGGCATAGGCTGAAGAATCAGCATAAGCTCTCCTAACTAATGTTAAATGTTTTCCCAGTATATTTGATCTGGATTAAGACTTTCTTTTCTATAATTTGTGAATTGGATGAAGGCTTACAGAGCAGATCAATTTTCCATTCAACAATTCATACACATTTTGTTTCAGATCATTGATTGTAATATCCCACTTCTTCCTTATGTTTCTTGTTTCCATTCCTCATCCTTTCCTAATTCTTTAGAACTTTGTCTTTGGGTAAATGCTGCCCCTTTGATGTCACATCGTTGATTATTCTATATTGTGCATATTTCCCTAGAGCTATTATTCCTCTTATGTTGTTGTTATTGTGTGCAGTTGAGTTGGTTCTAACTTATAATGACCCTATATAAGGTTTCTGAGAGTGGCTGGGGGTTTGAAGTGCTGACCTTGCAGTTATTGTAGTTAGCGTCCAGTGCTTATCCTAAAATGCCACATCAGATCCTATTCCTCTTGTGATAGTGATGGTGGTAGTTGTGTAGACTCAAACTGTTAACCTTAAAGTTAACAGCTCAATGTATAACCCACTATGCTATAGATCTATCTATTGTTTGGCTGAAAATTGAGCCCTGGAGGTGAGTTTATTTCTAGACCTGAAAGGTCACTAAAAGCCATAATCTCAGGGATTTCATTAGTCTCTGGGTGACTGATAAACCTGGTCTTTTTTATGATTTTTATTTTTGTTTCACGTTTTTTTCCCACTTTACCTAGGAACTTCTAATGTGACCCCTTCCAGAGTAGTTGGTAGTGATAGCCAGACACCATCTAGTTCTTCTAGTCTCAGGGTCATGGAGATTGATATTCTTGTGGTTCATTAGCCACTGACATAATTGCTTCCATGTGTCTTTAAATTTCTAAATTCTTTCTTCAGTACAGAGAGAGACCAATAGTTGCACCTTAAATGGCCACTCAAGAACTTTTAAGACCTCACTCACTGCTCACCTAAGTAGGATGTAGAATAATGTCTTTGTGGACTAACTTGTACCAATTTACTTTGATGTCCCCCAAGACCATGGTCCAGAGTCCCCAGGTTCAGAGACCCATCCCTCAGATTGTTTGGCTATGTCTAAGAAGCTTTCATATTATATTCATGAATATATTTGCAAGAAAGGTAAATGTTGTTGTTAGGTGCCACTGAATCAGTACCGACTCATAGCAACCCTATGCACAACAGAACAAAACACTTCCTGGTCCTGTGCCAACCTCACAATCGCTGCTACATTTGAACCCATCACTGCTGCCACTGTGCCAATCCATCTCATTGGGGGTCTTCTTATTTTTCTCTGACCCTCCATTTTACCAAACATGATATCCTTCTCCAGGGACTGGTCCTTCCTAGTAAAAAGGTAAATACCCATGTACAAATATCCCCTGTCAAAAAGAGTACAATCTCACTCTCCCTCCCACACTCATTCAACCTGTGTGTTATAGATTAAGTCTTTGATCTATATAAAATAAAACACATATCTCTCTTCTCTCATTTAGCCTAAGTTTTACAGCATCCTTTCTGCTCTTTACGTCTATGTAAAAATGTCCTCATTTATCATTTATTAAATTAATTTTTCTTCACATTATTCATTTTCCTGTGGATGACCACAAAAATAACTTTTAAGAAGCTGAGTTCATCACCCACAAGAATTTCTGCAGATAAATCTCTAACCTTAGCTCACCTCCATAATATATTTTATCTACTATTCCTTCCATGCCTCCATTCATTGAATAATATTTCAAAGTATTAATAAATAGCAGGCATCAATAGGCCTATTGTCCCATTGTTTGAAAGAAGAGTCTCCAAATATCTCAACATATTAGAAGCCTAATAGAGACATTTGATTTCAGACAAAGTACATGAATTGATGGAATTTTTCATGATTTGTTCACTGAGTCTAAAAATTCATATCCTGTAAATGGTGAGTGGTCAAGTTCCCTAAAAATCAATCTAGACTAGCTATTATTTTTATTCATAATATTATTTCCACACAGACTAAAGAAACCATAACTGAATTTGACAGGAAATCAGCAGCTGAGACAGAAAACAGAAAATAAACATTAAGACTTGCTGAGCATAACAATACCAATTATTTGGTCCTAAATGTATTTTAGTCATTCCCACATTCACATTTTGAAGAAAGGACAGAAACTATGCAAAAGAAAACACCAAAGTGTAATTATATGCAATAGAAATAAAATAATCTCTATTTTTAACATGTAGAGAGCCATTTATTTTAGTGAACATTGGACAGTAAACTGCTTCAGTCACCCTAACAAAACTGAGAACAAAGCTGAGGGAGATAAGGATTCCTGAGAGTTCAAGATTTATTAGATACCTTCTGGACTGAGAAAAGACAAGGAATCACCATGACAAACAGACTTCATAGTTTCAAATGATTTTTTCATTTCAACTTATATAAAAATTGCAAAATTATATTAGCACCTTCTCTGAAAAAAAAAAAAAGTATATGTTGTTAGGTGCTGTAGAATCAGTTCTAACTGACCCTATGTACAACATTGTGACAATGTGACAACTGTGAGCATGGTGCAGGACCTGGCAAGGTTTTGTTCTGTTGTATATAGGGTTGCTACATGTCATAACCGACTTTATGACACAGAACAACATTTATATATATGCTCTGGTAACATAGTGGTTATGAATCAGGCTGCAAACTGCAAGGTCAGCAGTTCGAAACTGCCAGCTGTTCCGTGGGAGAAAGTTGAGGCTTTCTGTTCCCACAAAGATTTACAGCCTCGGAAACCCTGCATAGGGTCGCTATGAGTTGGAACCGACTGCACGGCACATAACTACAACAACATATACATAATAACTGTACATTGATATATTGCCTTTGGCATTTAATCTTATATATGGTGAAATCTGTGAAAGCCAGAAGCCAGGACTCAATGAGACTGCCTTGTTTTCTGGTTCTTTTTTCCTTCTCTGACAGATTTCTGTCTTACACAGGTTCTGGCTTTCACAAATTGTGTGTGTGTGTGTGTGTGTGTGTTGGTGTTAAGTGCCATTGAATTGGTTTGGACTCAGCAAGCCTGTGTAGGTTTTCCAAGGACCGGCTGGTATGTTTGAACCAACAACCTCATAATTAGTAGTGTTTATCCTACAGTACCACACTCATTGTTGTTGTTAATTTCTGCCCAGTTGGTTCTGAATCACAGCAACCGTGTATAGGGTTTCTAATGAGCGGCTGGTGGGTTTGAACTGCTGACTTTGTGAGTAGCAAAGTCCTTATCCTACAGTGCCAACCCAAAGAAGCAGATTTATATGTATTGTTGTATGCCATTGAGTCATTTCCGACTCACAGTATTTCTAGTATAGAGTTTCTGAGAGTGGCTGGTGGAGTCGAACCACCAACCTTGCTGTTAGCAGTCCAGTGATTATCCTACAGTGCCACACTGGCTATTAATGGAGTTAATGAAATCAGAATATCAGTGGCAAGATCCTAGGTTTTCCATTTGGCAATAATAATGGGTCACTCCTGTTTGATGCTTTTCCATAAAATCTGTTCTCTAAATCAAACTTAATGAAAAAGAAGAGTAAGTTTGCCAACCACTGGGACAATAATAGTCTTGGTGTGGTGCTGTGGGCTAATGAGTCAGACTGCAAAGTCATTTGAACTGCAAGGTTAGTGGTTCAAGCTCACCAGCTGCTTCTTGGAAATCCTATACAAGGTCGCTATGTGTCAGAATTGACTCAATGGCACTTAAAAACAACAACAACATTGAAGGAACAAGTTATGCTACAGTTCTTGGGAGGGACAGAATCAGAATAGAATGCCAACTTAATGGTTCATTATATACACTCCAAATTATAGTAAAATCATTTGATGTTCCCATTCCAGCTTCTCCATGGCAAAAAGTGGCTGTAGTCTACTATGCAAATAATGTGCCTGTGGTTTACCTGGAGGGAATGAGTCAATTTGTGTGCTTTGCCTTGATGGGTAGGCCATGCCGTGAAATTTATGAAGAGTTTGTAGTTAGAAGCATCCAGTCCCACAAGATTTTTGAAATAAAAAGAAGCAAGAAGAGAAAAGGCTTTGCAAAGCAGAAGGGAAAAAGAAAAGGGAAGAAGCAGAGAGAGAGGAGGCCAGGGACCTTCTAAAAGAGCTGTAACATGGTCAAGAGAGGCAACATGGTTAAGGGCCGTAACACTGAACATAGTGAGAGGTCCAGAAAGGAACCAGTAGCAAAGTCAGCAGCAACCAGCCTTAAAGGCACCCAGCAACAGAGTGAATGACAACAAAAGGCAGGGCCAGGAGGACTTTGTCCTGAGAGGGCTTAGAGGGTCCTGTTCCCAAGGAGCCAAGACAAGCTTGTCCTCAGTTACTGAGAGTAGACTTGTCCTTAGGGAACCAAGAAAACATTTGTAAGGCTGAGAGGCTGAGAGAGCTGTCCTGCAGTGAAGAAGGGAGACTTCTTTGTCTGCATGCTTCCTGTTTCTGATAGTGAGTTGTATGGTGTTGATCCTGATCCTGAGTTGTACCCTAGCTCTCTCTGTAGGATCAACACTGGACTGATAATCGCAAGGTCAGCAGCTCAAACCACCAGCTGCTCCTTGGAAACCATATACAGGACTTTCTTTGAGTCAGAGTCAACTCAACCGCACTTAACAACAACAAGAACAACAACAATGGCTTCCTTAATAACTCACTTAACTGTAAGTATGGTCTATGAGTTCTGTGTGGTCACAAGGGGAGGGATAGTTGGTATCAGAATTGGTAAATGGATTGGAGAATGGAGGAAGGTTTGCCCTCTGCCACATAAGTATCAGCTTTAGGTTGATCCTGGTCATTATCGTCCCTGAAGTTAAACAGATGCTACTATTCCTACTAGTTCTGTTTTACAGTTTCCAGCTCTGTTTCCACAGTTCTTTGTGCACATTCACACATCTCATATTTTAAAGTTCTGTCTTCATCAGTGTTTTGAAAAACCTGCTATTCAGAAAGCTCTTCAATTGTGGGAAAACAGCTTTTAAATATAAATAGAGTCTATTTGACAGCAAATAAATGAATTCTAACACTTTTATTTTTACCAATATTGTGTGTTTCCTAAGAGAAACAGTTTAATGATACTTACAAGCTAACACCTTCATAATACAATGAAGGTATGACTATAGGGAAATCTGAAGATGGTTGATTAAAAAGCAATTTTTGGTCAATTCTTTCTAAGTGGAAGTTATCCATTCCAACAGCCATTACTTGCCTATGTGCTTGTGTCCAAAATATCTCTAATTGTTGTTGTTGTTAACCACAATCAAGTCAGTTGTGACTCACAGGACCCCAAATAGAGTTTCCAAGGAGCAACTTGTGGGTTTGAACTACTGACCTTGTGATTCTCAGTTCAGTGCTGATCCTACAGTGCCATACCAGGAGTCCAACAAAAACAAACAAACTTTCCATTCCAGAGGAGAGAGAGAATTCAAACACTCTTAGGAGAAGTAATGCAACTCATTCATAAATAATTGATATCAGGATATTTCCTGAAAGTAGTTCTAAATAAAGGAAAAGTATGGAAGAAAGGACTATCTTTCAATGAGAGACAATCAAGGGCCATCAAAGTCTTAGGAAAAAGAGATCATTGACTCCTTTACAAATTTCTTCTCTTTCACAAATTTCCAAGACTGCTTAGTTACCAAGATGTACTAGAGATAGATTTCTGAGGATGATGAAATTCATAACAGTGGAAGAAGCCCCTGTGGAATTTTGCTCCCCAAGATGCTAACCCAAATGTAAGAGACTTGAGCTTCATCAGTGGCAATGGTGATGGATGCTGAACACTGGGAGTTTTGACCTCATTATTTCTCTAACATAAATTTCTGTTCCTTCCTTTGTTTTTGACTGATTTTCTTTTCCTGAATATACTATTTCTATCTTCACAGGACACACCATTCAAGGGTTACACTAATATTTAAGAAATGTTGATTGTTAAAGATCCTGCCTAATTTCTGGGTCTATATTGATGAACCCAGGGAAATAATAACTCAGGGAGTGTCAAGGCAAGGGCCCATACAATTAAGAAAATCACTCTTACCATTCACTGATGTCAGATGGATCTTGGCTAAACGCAGAGAATACCAAAAACATGTTTTTGTTGTTGTAGTCAGGTGCCATCGAGTCGGAACCGACTCATAGCGACCCCATGCACAGCAGAACAAAACAATGTCCGATCCTGGGCCAACCCCACTACTGCTGCCGCACTTGACGCCATCAATGATGCCACCTGGCTGATCCATCTCGTTGGGGGTCTTCCTCTTTTTCTCTGACCCTCCATCTTACCCAGCATGACATCCTTCTCCAGCGACTGTTCTCTCCTGACAATATGTCCAAAGTATGAGAGACGAAGCTTAGCCATCCTGACCTCCAAGGAGCACTCTGGCTGCACTTCTTCCAAAATAGATCTATTGGTTCTTTTGGCAGTCCATGACAGTTTTAGTATTCTCCTCCAACACTACAACTCGAAGGCATCAGTTCTTCTATGGTCTTCCTTATTCACTGTCCAGCTTTCACATTCATATGAGGTTATTAAAAATACCATGGCTTGGGTCAGGGGCACCTTAGTCCTCAAGCTGACATCTCTGCTCTTCAACACTTTAAAAAGTTCCTGTGCAGGAGATTTCCCCAATGCAATACGTCGTCTGATCTCTTGACTGCTGCTTCCACGAGTGTTGATAGTTGATCCAAGAAGAATGAAGTCCTTGACAACTTCAATCTTTTCTCCATTGATAAGAATGTTGTTTATTGGTCCAGTGGTGAGGATTTTGTTTTTCTGACATTGAGATGCAACATAAGTTATGTTTCCTATGTTTTATTGGCTACATAAAGGCTTTCAATTGTGTGTCAAGCTAAGGCTAGCACTGCAGAGAATGGGTATTCCAGAACACTTAATTGTGCTCATAAGGAATCTATGTATAGATCAAGAGGCAGTGGCTTGAACAGAACAAGGGACACTGAATGGTTTAAAAGAGGAAAGGTCAACACCAGGGTTATATTCTTTCACCATACTTATGCTGAGAAAATAATTGAGAAGCTGGATTATATGAAGATCATGGCATCAGGATTGGAGGAAGACTCATTAACAAGCTGTGATATGCAGATGATACAACCTGGCTTGCTGAAAATGAAGAAGACTTAGAATACTGACTGATGAAAGATAAAAAACCACAGCCTTCCACATGGGTTGCATCTCAATGTAAAGCAAACAAAAATCTTCACCCCTAAACCAATAAATAACATCATGATAAATGAAGAAAAGGTTGAATCTGTTAACGACTTCATTTTGTTTGGATCCACCATCAACACTCTTGGAAGGAAGCAGCAGTCAAGAAATAATACGAAAAACTGCATTAGGCAAGTCTGCTGCATAAGACCTCTATTCAATTGCCTCATATGCACGTGAAAGTTAGACAATGAATAATGAAGACTATAGAAGAATCAATGCATTTGAGTTACGTTGCTGGAAAAGAATATTAAAAGTACCATGGGCTGCCAGAAGAACAAACAAATCTGTGTTGGAACAAGTACACTCAGAATGCTCTTAGAAGTCAAGGTGGCCAGACTTCGTCTCTCATATTTTGGACATATTATCAGGAGGGACCATCCTTGGAGAAGGACATCATGCTTGATTAAGTAGAGGGTCAGTGAAAAAGAGGAAGACCCCCAACAAGATGGATTGGCACAGCGGCAGCAGCAATGGGCTTAAGCGTAACGATTTGTGACGTTGGTGCAGAATGGCGCAGAGTTTCATGCTGCTGAGCATAAGTTTGCAGTGAGCCAGAAAGGACTCGATGACACCTAACAACAACAACAACCAGTAGCACTTAAAAACTTGGGTTCAGTTACATAAATATATATTGCATAGTCACAAATATATATTGCATAAAATAGGAGATGGACTCCATACTGCCAGACAAAAGCATACAGAACTCCTTTCAGGTGTCCCTTAAGTTATGTGTCCAATTTTCCAATTTGTGAGATATTTTTCTCCTTCAAGGTCACAATTCATGTCCACTGAAGAAAGTCATCCATAATTGAGTGTGTATGCTTTACCCTGGTGTGGCATTGTGGGTTATTGTGCCAGACTGCAAAGCCATTTGAACTGCAAGGTCGGTGGTTCAAGCTCACCAGCTGATCCTCAGAAACCCTATACAGGGTTTCTATGGGTCAGAATCGAGTCTACAGCACTACACAACAACAACAACAAAAGCTTAGAGGACTGTTGCTTCCCATCTATGGAGCTTTGTACGTTTTTCAATCAAAACTTGTGTTTCGAAGAATTTCCCTAGAAACAAAACTATTTTATTTGTAAATTGATCCCAGTAGTAAATTTAGGATATAGAAAAATGAGACAAGGAAAGGAGTGGACCAACAAATGTTGCTTTAATGAATAAGACAGTTACCACTGTAAGCAAGTAGAGCTGAGTACCACTGGAGACCTCTAGAAGATGGCCTACCTATCATTGGTTCAGAGCTGCTTCTTGGAATACTGACTCTGTCTAGTACTTTACCCTGACTACTATAGAGACTAAGGAGCTCTGGTAGCGTAGTGGTTATGAATCGGGCTGCAAACCGCAAGGTCAGCAGTTTGAAACTACCAGCTGTTCCACAGGAGAAAGAGGAGGCTTTCTGATCCCGTAAAGATTTATGGCCTCGGAAACCCTGTACAGGGTCACTATGAGTCGGAACCGACTCCACGGCACACAACAACAACAACTATAGAGACTGAAGATGCTTGGAACAAGCCCTCCTGCAGAGAATAGCATAGCTCTGTGGTAAGTAGCCATTCCTGTGTGAATGCTAAAGGTCGGGAATAGGGCACCAACAGCATCTTTTAAGGGGCTAACACAGAAGCACAAAAACTACCTTTTCCTACTCAGAACAATCTAGACTGCTAAGATAGAACTCTTTGGAAAACATCTCCTCTTCTGCATAGTCATTCTGAGTGCCCATTCGGTTTCCCTGTGGCAAATACTCATTACCTGGACTTGGAGGCCAGGTAAAATGGTGCACAGAATGTATTGGCACATCTGTACTGTATGACAAAAACACATTTAGGGAATTTGCTACTCATTAAGTTTCCAACAGATATCTCATGGGTTCATTGGGAATTTCCAGTGCATGGCATTTTGTGAACCTCACACTTAGTGCACAGTAGAAGGTTTATTGTTCTATGCTATGGTCCACTGCTTAATGCAATCTGCCAACAGCCAGAAGGAGTGTTTTCTTCCCAGCTGAGTTGCTCAGATGAGAAACTTCCGCAACATTATTGTTATTGTCTCTGCAAGTTGATTTTCCATTTAGGGTTAGAACTTTGGGGAAAATAGATTCTAGCTTTTCCTCTTAAAATGAGCCTCAGTGGTAATATCAACAAGTTCAATGTAGATAAAATCCTGTGGTCTTGTTGCTACAAATATGGGTCATTTGCAATATCTATAAATTTATCACCTCTAATTTGAAGATTGCTTTTTGGAATTCATGAACTTTTTTTACAGCAGTTTTGTTTATGAATGAAAACAGTTAATGATACCATGCTTTTATTGTTTGCCAGTCATTTGAACAGCTAAACTTCGGTGAAGTGATGATTTTGCTGATGTACGCTAATTTTGAAACTTTAAAATTGTGACACTCAACCCTATAAAAATAAATCAAGTTGAAATCTCACTCACTATTCATTTCCTGCCTTTATTTCCCAAGAACAAAGATATCTTTTTACTCAACCGTAGTGTAGTCATAGACTTCAGATTTAAAAAAAAACCAACATATTTTAAAATATTCAATTGTCATAGTTCACAAAGTCATCTGTAAGAAGAAGGTGATAGTTAGACTTACTTCATAAGTTTATTATGAGCTTAAGTGAGTTAATATTTATGAAGCAGAGATAAAGTAAGATCTATATAATTGCTTTGAAAACAAAATAAAATAAATACTTTACTAGACCAACATCCTTTCTCATTTTCATTATTACTATTACTCCTCTCATTTGTTGTTGTTGTTAGGTGCCATCAAGTTGGTACCGACCCATAGTGACCTTATGCACAGCAGAACGAAACACTGTCTGATCCTTGGCCAACTTCACTACTGTTACCACGTTTGAGTCCATCGATGCTGCCACTTGGCCAATCCATCTCGTTAGGGGTCTTCCTCTTTTTCTCTGACCCTCTCCACTTTACCAAACATGATATCCTTCTCCAGTGACTGGTCTCTCCTGATAATATGTCCGAAGTATGAGAGACAAAGTTTTGCCATCTTTGCCTCTAAGGAGCATTCTGGCTACACTTCTTCCAAAATGGATCTATTGGTTCTTTTGGCAGCCCATGGTTCTTTCAATATTCTCCTTCAACACCATAACTCAAAAGCATCAATTCTTCTACGGTCTTCCTTATTCACTGTCCAGCTTTCATATGCATATGAGGCTTGAAAATACCATGGCTTGGGTCAGGCACAACTTAGTCCTCAAGCTGATATCTTTGCTCTTCAACATTTAAAAAAAGGTCTTGTGCAGCAGATTTGCCTAACGCAATACATCTTTTGATTTCTTGACTGCTGCTTCCGAGGGTTGACAGTTGATCCAAGAAAAATGAAGTCCTTGACAACTTCAATCTTTTCTCCGTTGATAAGAATGTAATCCAGTGGTGAGGATTTTTGTTTTCTTGACATTGAGACATGAAAGAGCTGTGTTCTTTGATCTTCATCAGTAAATGGTTTAAGTCCTCTTCACTTTCAGCAAGCAAGGTTGTATCATCTGCATATCGCAGGTTGTTAATGAGTCTTCCTCCAATCCTGATGCCACATTTTTCTTCATAGAACCCAGCTTCTCGGATTATTTGCTCAGCATATCGGTTGAATAAGTATGGTGAAAGAATACAACCTTGTCATACACCTTTCTTAATTTTAAAACGTTCAGTGTTCCCATGTTCTGTTAGAACAACTGCCTCTTGGTCCAGGTACAGATTCCTCATGAGCACAATTAAGTGTTCAGGAACACTCATACTTCGTAATGTTGTCCATAGCTTGTCATGATCCACACAATCAAAAGAAAGCCTTTTCGTTGTCAATAAAGCATAAATAAACATCTTTCTGATATTCTCTGCTTTCAGCCAAGATCTATCGGACATCAGCAATGATATCTGTCGTTCCACGGCCTCTTCTGAATCTGGCTTGAACCTCTGGAAGTCCTCTGTCAATATATGATTATAGCCGTTTCTCTATTACTTTTAGTAAAACTTTACTCGCATGGGATATCAAAGAGATTGTCCGATGATTTCCACATTCCGCTGGGTCACCTCTCTTTGGAATCATAGTGTACACAAAAAGGAACTAATATTTATTCCACAAAGATGTTGCACAGTTTGAAGAACACCCATCTTGATAGAAGCTATAAAATGTATGATAGCAGGAAAAATGTCTTTCCTAATAGTCTTTTAGGGATTGGAATTTGTGTAAAATTAAATTTAAAATACTTCCCTTATCATAACATTTGGAGTCCTGATGTGATCCTGTTGAATAAGCACTTCACTGGTAACTACAAAGTCAGCAGTTCAAACCCACCAGCTGTTCCTGGGAAAGTCTATTCTAGACAGAGTTGCTATGAGCCAGAGCTAACTCCACGGTACTTAACAGCATCATAGCATCCAGTTACTAAAATAAGCTTTCCAGATTCTGATTTGCATTCTCTATTTTTAAAATCAGCCAAATGGTTTTATTGAAAGAATGCTAGAAGATGACTATGGGCTAATCCCAGTCACTAGCTGACTTTAGGATACCAGAAAATCTCTTCAATTTCTGTAAATGTTTAAAAAATGTGCAAGTTACATTTAAAATGGACTAATAAGTTCTCAAATACCCCTTGTAATTTCTAATATTCTATGCTTTTGAACCTGTAAGAGCTTCTGGTTTCTTCCATAGTTTATTCTGGACTCAGTTTATAAATCTCCGTCTTTTTCACTCAGCTCCAATTTATAACTCAATGGATTTGATCACACCTAGTTCATGATACAATCTTGCTCGCTGAAAGTGAAGAGGACTTAAAATATTTACTGATGAATACAAAAGACCACAGCCTTCAATATGGATTCCATCTCAATGTAAAGAAGACAAAAATCATCACCACTGGACCAATAAGCAACATTCTTATCATTGGAGAGAAGATTGAAGTTGTCAAGGACTTCATTTTTCTTGGATCAACCATCAACACCCATGGAAGCAGCAGTCAAGAAATCAAATGACATATTTCATTAGGCAAATCTGCTGCATGAGACCTTTTTAATGTGTTGAAGAGCAAAGATGTCAGCTTGAGGACTAAGGTGCTCCTGACCCAAGCCATGGTATTTTCAATAATCTCATATGCATGTGAAAGTTGGACAGTAAATAAGGAAGATTGTAGAAGAATTGGTGCATTTGAGTTATGGTATTGGAGGAGAATATTAAAAGTACCATGGACTTCCAAAAGATCAAACAGATCTGTGTTGGAAGAAATATAGCCACAGTGCTCTTTGGAGGCTAGGATGGTGAGACTTCTTGTCTCATACTTTGAACATATTGTCAGGAGGGAGCAGTCACTGAAGAAGGATATCGTGTTTGGTAAGGTGGAGGGTCAGAGAAAAAGGGGAAGATCCCTAGCGACATGGATTGGTAAAGTGGCAGCATTAAAGGGCAAAACTGTGACAACAATTGTGAGGTTGGCCCAGGACCAGGCAGTGGTGTTTCATTCTGTTGTGCATAAGGACATGATGAGTCAGTGCCGACTCGATGGCACCTAACAACAATAACAACAACAGTTCATGATGGTGTGGCACTCTGGGTTAAATTGCTGGACTTCAAAGTCGATTTGAATAGCAAGGTTGGCGGTTCAAACTCACTAGCTGCTCCTCAGAAACCCTATACAGGATCGCTGTGAATCGGAACTGACTTGGCGGCACTTCATAGCAACAAGTTCATGATGAGCTGTTCTGGTCTCTTAATCACTTTGTATTCACATGATCAATATTTAGTAGAGTTCATTTAGTAGCATACCAGGAGCTGCTAATTTTGGTTTTTAGAAGAACAGCTCTTTGTTTTGTGGTGGTGGTTATCTGCTGTGGAGTTGAGTCCGAATCATGGCGACCCTGTATGGGGTTTCTGAGGCTGTAAATCTTTATGGGAGCAGAAAACCTTATCTTTCTCCCACTGAGCAAATGGTACATTTAAACTGTTGGCCTTGAGGTTAGCAGCCCAACTTGGAACGCACTATGGTACCAGACCTCCTCTTTTGTTGTGTAGAGCATACTTCATTTCTAGAACTCTAAGTATCCTATCTGCAGTTCTCCCATTGGGGTTTGCAAGAAAAACTGCATGGTAACATTATCCACAGTGGTTAGTTCTAGCATCATCAGATCATAAATCATATGATCTAAGTGACAACATTCACCCTAGGTTCTTTGAAGCGCCCTCTTCTTCCCTGTGTTCCTGTTAACTAACACCAATAGTCTTATTAGTCCTCAGATAGATGGGTAGTAGTGGTTCCTCCAAGTGAAGTACATACACTGAGCCAATAGACAGCATCTGGCACTTTGTCCTAAATAGTTAGAATACACAGAATGTAGGAATAGCACATTTCACCACACTCTCGCTTACTGAACCACTTGTGGAATCTTTGGCTCATCCATATTAGAGGTCCTGGCTCCCAGGAGGCAATAATCAGACAAGGGCATATTAAGGATTCTATTGATTGGGAAGGTTCAGCGACCACCTGGCCATTTTGGACTACTTATATCAGTGTGGGAGTCCTGGTGTGGCCCTGTGGGCTAATGTGTCAGACCTCAAAGTCACTTGAAGTGCCCGATCGGTGGTTCAAGCTCACCAGTTGCTCCTTGGAAACCCTAAACAGGTTCCCTATGGGTCAGAATTGACTTGACGGCACTTAACAACATCAACAATATCAGTGTGACAACAGGCAAAGAGATACTGAACTGTGTGGGAGAATATACTCTGGTTACTTTGAAAAGCAAGAATTCTATTGCATAATAGGTCCAAGAAAGAGTATAACTTGTACCCAGGGATTTCAATTGGGTATCTTTATACTTTCATGTTTTTGTTGTTAAGTGCCATCGAGTCGATTCTGATCCATAGCAACCCTGTATAGGGTTTCTGAGAAGCAGCTGGTGAGCTTGAACCACTGACTTTGCCGTTCAAATGCATTAGCCCACAGCGCTACACTTTCATACACAGAGATTAATATAAATGGGCAATTTTAGCAACACCAATTTAACAATGGCAAGGCTGGCTACTAAGGGCTTAGACCCTTTGGAAATGAAGTTCTAATTCACCCTACCAAGGCAGCAACCCAGACAAGACAAAGTGCTTACAGGTTGTGGGAATCTGGAATCCTAGTGAAAGAGAGGATGAATATCTACTACAGCCTTGGGTCCAATTATGGCCATAAGGGTTTTTAAGGAGATTACAGTTAGCAAAGATTAAATTTTCACCTCCATTCTCAAGGTACAGATACATTGTCATTAAGTGTTGTTGAGTCGGTTGCGATTATAAGCCTCATCTTTCTTCCATGGAGCTGCTGAAAGACTCGAACCACCGACCTTGTAGTTCACAGTGTAGTGCTTATCCTATAGAGTCACTGTGCTTTCACAGGTAGATTGGAGACGTGTAATTTGTTGCCCTCCTTTCCTTTATGCATTTCTAAAGATTCTCTTGAACCTATATAATTCCACTACCACCATCACAACCTAAAGACTTTCTCATCTGGTTAATGGAGACCCTTGTTCACCATTGTCATGGATACATCTCCTAACACTGCTAACTGTCTCTGCCACCTAGGTTGAAAACTGGGCTTCCACATAGTCTCAGAGCAGAAGCTACCATAGCATGGAAATCATGAATGGAAGAACCTGCCTTTTTTAGCATTTGCTTGGAGATAGTCAGTAAAACAATCTGGAAGTTTTTTTGGAGAGTTACTATTCTGTGTGACTGTAAACAGGAAGTGATACAATAAACAAGAAAGCTTTGCTAGACAAATCACACTCTTTTCCTTCTTCCCACATACTATTCTGATGTTCAGTGGCTCCATATAGCCTTTCAGAAGATGGCCCACATGACAGATCAAATAGTTGTGTGTTTTTGTGAAGCTGTGGTCAGCTCGATAATACGAATACAGCATGCTATATTTGTTTTCCTTTATATATATATATATATATATATATATATATATATATATATATATATATATATATATATATATATTGTTGTTAAGTGCCGTCGAGTCGGTTCCGACCCATAGCGACCCTGTACAGGGTTTCCGAGGGTATAAATCTTCACGGGAGTAGAAAGCCTCATCTATATATATTTGTTGTTGTTATGTGCTGTGGAGTCGGTTCCGGCTCACACTGTAAATCTTTATGGGAGCAGAAAGCCTTATCTTTCTGGTAGTTTCCAACTGATGACCCTGAGGTTAGCAGCCCGATTCGTAACCACTATGCTACCAGAGCTCCATATATATTTTTTAACCTTAGTTCTTCCCTTACCTCCACCTGTTTCTTCTCTGGAATTCCACACTCCTATCCAACCAACCCTAAATGAAATATTAGCAGTTACATTTTGCTACACAGGTTTATTTTTGTTAAAGAACTAGGGCTAAGATAGAGATGTTTAATGATTCTGCAAATCAATGTGATGGGTTATTATAAGAAAGAATCTTCAGAAGAAGAGAAAGACTTCTTGTAATGAACAGGAACAGGAGTTAAATTGTAAAGAAATTCAGAGAAAGAAATGAGAATACGAGATGCATAAAACAGAAGAAAGAGGAAACAGAAACATGAATAGCATAAGGAGGGAAATTATTCATCAGACTTAAGCATTAAGCTTCCCTTGAAATTTCTTTCAGAGGCAAGGAAGGGTAATGAATTGGGGATATAAAATGAAGAATCTTGTTGACAGAAAAAGAACAAATATGAAATCCCAGAAGAAAACAGTCTGTCTAAAATCTGTCATACTTCTCCCTTCATAGGATTAAAAATTTTTTTTTCATGTTGATTTTTATATCAATAAGGTGAGATGAAACAAAAGCATGATGTGTGACCTTGATTATTTGTAAAGGGAAAGAGAAACAAAGAATATTGCTGTTTTGTTAAATGCCCTCAAGTCGATGTCAACTCACAGCGACTATGAATAGGGTTTCCAGGGAGCAACTGGTAGGTTTGAACTGCCAACCTTGTGGTTCACAGCCCAGTGCTTATCCTACAGGTGCTTTAAAGAAGGTAACAAATCATAGTGACCTTATGCACAACAGAACAAAACACTACCTATTCCTGTGTCAACCTCACAATCATTGCTACACTTGAGCCCATTGCTGCTGCCACTGTGCCAATCCTACTCATTAAGGGTCTTCCTCTTTTTTGGTGACCCTCCACTTTACCAAACATGATATCCTTATCCAGGGACTGGTCCTTCCTGATAATATGCCTGAACTATGAGAGATGATGTCTGGCCATCCTGGCTTCTAAGGAGCATACTAGCTATACTTCTTTCAACAAAGATTAGTTTGTTCCTTTGGCAGTCCATGGTACTTTTAATATTCTCCTCCAACATCATAACTCAAATGCATCAATTTTTCTATGGTCTTCTTTATTCATAGTCCAACTTTCACATGCATATGAGGTTATTGAAAATACTATGGCTTGGTTCAGGCACACCTTAGTCCTCAAATTGACATCTTTGCCCTTGAACACTTCAAAGAGGTCTTGTGCATCAAAGTTGCCTAATGCAATACATCCTTTGATTTCTTGACTGCTATTTCCATTGATGTTGATCAAGGCAAAATGAAGTCATTGACAGCTTCAATCTTTCCTCCATTTATCTTGATGTTATTTATTGTTCCAGTTGTGAAGATTTTTGTTTACACTGAGGCTTAGCCATACCAAAGGCTAAGTATTTTAAGTGTTCTTTGCTTTCAGCAAACAAGGTTGTATCATCTGCATATTATATCTTGTTAATGAGTCTTTCTGTAATCTTGATGCCACGTTCTTCATTTAATTCAGCTTTTCAAATTATTTTATCAGCATACAGACTAAATAAGTATGGTGAAAGATACAACCCTGGTGTACAATTTCCCTAATTTTAAATTATTTAGTGCTCACTTGTTCTGTTTGAACCATTGTTTCTTGGTCAAGGTACAGGTTCTTCACGAACACAAGTAAGTGTTCCGGAACACTCATTCTCCACAATGTTGTCCATAGCTTGTCATGACCCACATAATCGAGAGCCTTTGCATAGTCAATAAAGCACAGGTAAACATCTTTCTGGTCTTCTCTGCTTTCAGCCAAGATCTCTCTGATGTCAACATTGACATTCCTTGTTCCAGGTCCTCATCTTAATCAAGCTAGAACCTCTGGCAGTTCACTATCAATGTACTGTTGCAGCCATTTAAAATTATCTTCAGCAAAATATTTCTTGCATGTGATATTAATGATACTGTTGATGATTTCCACATTCCACCTCTCTATGGAATGGACATAAATATAGATCTTTTGCAGTCAGTTGGCCAGGTAGCTGTCTTCTAAATTTCTTGGCAGAGATGAATGAGTGTCTCCAGTGCTGCATCAGTTTGTTTAAAATATTTCAATTTGTATTCCATCAGTTCCTGATGCCTTGTGTTTTTGTCAGTGCCTTCAGTTCATCTTGGACTTATTACTTCAGTATCATTGGCTTTTGATCATATGCTATCTCTTGAAATGGCTGAGCATTGACCATTTCTTTTTGGTACAGTGGCTGTGTGTATTCCTTCCATCTCCTTTGGTGCTTTCTGTTTCAATATTTTGCCTATTTGTTGTTGTTGTTAAATGCCATCGAGTTGTTTCCAGCCCATAGCAACCCTGTATAGGGTTTCCAAGGAGCGGCTGGTAAGCTTGAACCGCTGACCTTGCAGATCATTAACCCACTTTACAGTCCAGCTCATTAACCCACAGCACCGCACTAGGACTTCTAGAATCCTTCAGTACTTCAAGTTGAGGTTTGACATTTTTCTCCAGTTCCATCAGCTTAAGAAATGCTGAGCGTGTTCTTCACTTTTGTTTCATTATAATATTTAATTTTGTCTTCTCAAGCTGACCTTTGAAAATTTCTACTCAGCTCTTTAACCTCCTGATTTCTTCCATTTGTTTTAGCATATCTACATTGGAAAGCAAGTTTCAGAGTCTCTTCTGACACCTGTTTGGGTCTTTTCTTCTTTCTTGTCTTCTTAATGACCTTTTGTTTTCTTCCTATATTTGCTGTTATACCACAACTCTTCTGGTCTTTGATCTTTAGTATCTAATGCATCAAATCTGCTCTTCAGATGATCTCTAAATTCAGGTGGGATACATTTAAGGTCATATCTTTTTTTTTTTAATTAAAAAAAATTATTATCCTTTAAAAACATCTGGTCTTTGTATGTTCTTTTTTTTTTCCTTAAATGTTTTATTGTGAATTATGTGATAGTTTACATGGGAGAATATTAGTTTTACATTCCTTCTATTGTATATTGTCTCATTGCCATGGTTACAATCCCCTCCATGCAATCCTTTCCCACATACGCCCCAGGTCTTCAGCACACAGTTGCTCTCCGTCTCTGAATCTAAAGTCTCCAGCTGCTCCATCGCTCCACGTCATCATCTCTGGCTCCATTTCAGGCATCACTGCTTCTCTGGGTAGGGTCCCAGTCTCTGCTCTTCTCCGTTGATGGTCTTAGGGACCTCTGCTCCTAGACTGAAAAGTTAATCACTCCCCTCCTTGCTATAAAACGTCTACCTTTACATTTCGGACCTTTACAATCAGTCCTGATAACAATTATTCACTATTGTATCACAAGAGACCCATCTGCATTTCATTGCATCAGCCCCGCCTAGTCAGATTGAATACTACTCACTGGAGATTCTACCTTCCTCCAGGCCCTCTGGATCTAGGTTCCCTCTTGAAAGCTTGTAAGCCTGTCACTTCTTGCCTTTGTAGCCCCCCGCCCCCCATTTTGGGTAGCCAATGTCCAAGTTGCCCATCCCTGTCTACTCTGTGTGTGGAGGGGGTGGGAATGATTCTTGCTGTAAGGATTTGTTCCCCTTTTGAGCTACTGCTTCCATAGGTGTAGGTCAAGTTCATCAAATTGTATGAGAATACTTTTTTTTTTTTTTTTCCCCTCTTCTTTTTACTTCTGGTTGAGCTCTGATCCTCCAGTCACTGAAGCCAGGATAAGTGGGTATTATCTGCAAGTGTGGGTGTTCTTATGCATATGCCTCTCTTCTTATCAGCTGGGCACTTCACTCTCCACTCTAGTCCTCTGTGGCTATGTTTACAGTTGTTTCTCTTCATTTTGAATTGTGTTCCATCATCAAATGAAGGTTCCGAAGACTTTACCTTATTCATTTCATCATGGTCAAGTCTACTTTGAGGAGGCAGCTCTTCCCCAGTCGTATTTTGAGTGCCTTCCCACGTGAGGAACTCATCTTCTGGCACTGTATCTGACAGTATTCTGATGCTCTTCATCATGTTTCAATATTCAGTATTCTGGTGTTATCTGACAGTGTTCCATTGCTATTCATAAGATTTTCATTGACTAAATATTTGGAAGTAGTCTGTCTCTCCTTATTCCTAGTTTTTCTTAGTCTGGAAATTCAGCTGAGACTTGTCCACTATGGGTGACCTTCCTGGTTTAAAAAATACTGGTGGCATAGCTTCCAGAATCACAGCAGCACACAAGCCACCACAGTTTGACAAATTAATAGAAGAGTAGTGGAAGCTGCTTATTAGACATTGAAAATTAGCTCAACTGGGCTAAAGATATTTAGAAGATTTATTTTAATGTTTAAGGAGCCCTAGGATCCTGGAGGTTATGCATTGGGCTGCTAACTACAAGGTCAGTAGCTCCTCGGAAATCCCATACAGGGTTGCTATGAGTCAGAACCAACTAGAAAGCACTAATAACAATCGCAGGAGAAAGATGATGCTTTCTGCTCCCATAAAGAATTACTGTTAAGGGCCAGGGAGTCAGTTCTCAATCACAGTATCCCTGTAAAGGGTTTCTGAGGAGCGGCTGGTGGATTTGAGCAGCTAACCTTGTGGTTAGTAATCCTGTGCTTATCCTACAACACCACACCAGGACTCCTGTAATAATTTACTGCCTTTATCCAGGGTCGATATGAGTTGGAAACGACATGATAGCACAGTACCACCACCACAATACGGACATTTCTGTTTACTTTTACTTATTTTTTAATTTCCCCCCAAGTTTTGGCTTTGAAACATTTCAAACTTACAGAAAAGCTGTAAGCCTAGAAGAATGAATATCAGTTAACAATAGCAATTCCTCTATTGTTCACACTTTGCCACACTGCCTTATGACTATTTAAATATTGTTGTTGCTGCTAAGTGCTATGGAGTGCTTATCCTACAGCGGCACACCATAACAGAGAACTCTGAAACAGTTTTAAAAATCTAGGCTTCCTCTGAGATGGCGACTGAAAAGATGTTAAACCATTTTCTTTCTTTTCTTTTTTTTTTTTTTTTAACGCAGAGGATGATTTCTTTTTGAAGAGCACTTTGTAAATAACAAAGAGCTGTACATGGAAAGGGAAAATGCTGTTGTGATGATGACCACTAGGGTCAAAGGGTATCATTAATAATCAGAGCTACTGGAGTCCTGGTGTGGTGCTATAGGATAAGCACTCGACTGCAAGGTCGGTTTGAACCACAAGGTCGTTGGTTCAAACTCACCAGCCACTCCTCAGAAACCCTATACAGGATCACTATGAGTCAAAACTGACTGGACGGCACTTAACAACAACAATAACATTGATACTAAGCAAGCAACATATGCCAGGCTAATTAATCTTTTAATCTTCACAACCACCCTGTGAGAGGAGGACTGTTATTACTTGTGACAAATGAGGAAACTGAGGCTTTGAGGGGACCCAGGTTACATGGGGAAGAGGTGACAGAGGTAACAACCTTGGTTGCTGGCTAGTACCTCCAGCCTTTAGAACCAAAGCCCACCAGAGAAAACCCGGAGACCTGGTTTAGGTCAGCTACCACTCAATAAGCATCCTGCAGAAGGGGACTAATATCTTTCATCAAAGGCTGGTGGGGATACCTTGAGACCTTGCCATCTAGAACAACACTGAAAAATGTATTTAGTATTTTTTAATTTGATGTAGTAGAATGCTTTCTCTAAAAACTGCATAAATCCAATTTTGAGAATCAGAGTTGGGACTCTGTGGTTGAATTTGGGGACAGAGGTGGCCTGAGGCTCCTCCAGGGCTCCTAGAGCACTTCTTGAAGTCCACTTATCCAAGAAATAAGCATTTACTATAATAAACGAAAAAGAGGAAGACCCCCAGTGAGATGAATTGGCACAGTGGCAGCAGCAATGGGCTCAAGTGTGACAGTGATTATGAGGATGGCACAGGACCGGGAAATGTTTCGTTCTGTTGGTCATAGGTGGGGTCGCTATGAGTCAGAACAGGCTTGATAGCACTTAACAACAACACTATAAGAAGCACAAGAAGTGCCATGATGCCTAAAGCTCTGCATTTGGAATCCATAGAACTAGTTGGGATTCTGGGGAACTCACTCAGATTAGTGGGTCTGGATGAGGGCTGCAGCTTTCCAGACCTGCCACATGTATTGGGCCTGGTGGCAGGTCCATCAGAGCAGGACATCACCATCCTCGCCCTCCTCCCTAGTCATGACCTTCTTATTCATAAGGTAAGAAATAGCCTCACCATCTTACATTTAACACATTTAAGTTTTTTAAAAGGTTAGTTCTAAACGACAACAACCTCACCCCTTTCTTTCCTTGCCCTTACAAAAGAAGTCTGTTGTTTTCTATGGACAGCAGTAGAACATACAAGTTCAGTGTTGGAATTAGGGCAATGGTAGGTCTTGCAGTCCGGGATAGCTCACACTGACATCAATGGGCTTTTTCCTTGTAGACATTAGGAATCATACCCATTGGTGAGTTGACCATTTTCACAGTGTTCTTGCTATACAGCTTGTACTCATAGAGGATCAGTTGTTCCCAGAAGCCATTATTAGGCCGGATGATGGGTCGGCAAGACTTGGTCCAGGTGTGGGCATCCAGCAGCGACATAGCGTGGTGTTTCATTAGGTAGGCAAGGCAAAGGGCAGCAGAGCGGCTCACACCCGCGACGCAGTGTATCAGTGTGCGGCCTTGTTTCGTCGCCACGCAGTGGATGTGGTCAGCTATGGGGTCAAATAAGTCCAAGAGGTTGGAATTACAAGCATCAAAAACGGGAAAACGCATATATTGGATGCCTTTGTAGTAGATGTTCTCCACCTCCACTGACACGTTGATGATTGTGGTGATACGGTTGCTGGTTAACATAACCTTGTTATTAGCAGCCACACCGCTGCTGATGTACAGGCTGTTGGTGATCCGAGACAGGCCTCGGACTGAAGGTTGCTGTAACTGGGCTTCCGTCATCTTGGCAGCAGATCCCAAGACTCTCAGGGCAGGTCTGTTATGGTCACCACTCCCGGGAACTGGCAGGTTTGTTCAGGAAGCCGCGCTATCGTGAAGTCTGGGGGGAGGGGGTGGGCGTGGAGGTGGGGGCAGGACAGGAGGACAGAAGTTGGAAGGGTCTTGACCTAGCATCATCGCAATTGTCAACCCCAGGCATTCTGGTTTCCATGGCAATGGCCACTTACCGAGGGGAGTCTCTTAGGCCACTGTGTGTTCAAGTTCTTCTGAGAAACACCTAGCCCCTTTCTTTTCATCTTTATAATAGTTTCTTTCACAAACCCTATTTCTCATTTTTTCTTTACTTTAAAAAATTTTCTGTTACAAGGTGTCTATTTTATGCTGAAATTGTTGGATCACACGGAGCACAATGTCTCTTAATGCTTCCATTTCATTGGTGTTGAAGAACAGGGCACACACTTTTCTGCTTGCAAAGTTGTTGGTTTAAGTGCCGTCGAATTGGTTCCGACTCATAGGGCCCTGTACAGGGTTTCTGAGGAGCTCCTGATGGATTGGAAACGCTGACCTTGTGGTTCGCAGTCCAGTGCTTACCCTACAGTGCTATACCAGAAATTTGTTGTTGTTCAGTGCTATCGAGTTGGTTCTGACTCATAGCCACCCTGTATAGGGTTTCCAACCAGCGACTGGTGGATTTGAAGCACTGACCTTGCAGTTCAAACCGACCTTGCGGTCCAGTGTTTATCCTACAGCGTCACGCGTCACGCGAGGACACATATTGCACGTTAGGAAACAGCATTTGCATCATGTAATATGCTAATCTCTATAAAACTGCAGCCGAGATAGGAGTTTGACTGGGTTTAGTGGGCTGGCTTGACACCTCTTTGCTGTTTGTAGCCATAGAATTATGCTCTTACTTGTAAACACCTTAGGGCTAACTTTCAGAGAGCATTGCTAACTGATATATAGCCCTTTACTGGGAAGTTGCTCTGTGGTGGACAGTTGTAACTAATTTAGCTGTGTCATAGTCTGTTTGTATATTTCAGCCCAAATGCTTTATCATTTTTTCTACTGTATTACCTGAAACAAAAAGCTTAAATTACCTTATGTGTGCTTTCTTTGAAAAAGAATACCCATATGCTTTGTAAACTACATGTCACTTTGTCCATAACTGATGGCTTTCCAGTACTACGAGCATTTTTGGAACAAGTCAATACTGTATCATAAATGGCCCCCAAATTTATTTTTTTAAGGTATTACCGGGCACTTGTATTTTTCCTCTCAGCTAAGAGTTTTGAGTAGTTTGACTAAAAGTTAAAAAAGAACTGTAAACTGAGTAGCCAAGGCACATATTCGTCATCATTTTGGTTTGTGTGCCAAAGGTGGGCTCTGTGCCTATGAACAAAGATGAAACAGATGCCAGCACATTTATCAATGGTCAAAAAATGATTACCTCAAACTATCAAACCTTTTCTTTTATCTCTGTTATAATAATAAAATGATTTTCTATAACTTAAATTGTCATTCCCCACAAACACAATAAAAATGAAAGGTCCTTATTGTTGCTGTTGTTTAGTGCCATTGAGTTGGCACTGACTCATAGTGACCCTATGCATAGCAGAACGAAACACTGCCAGGTCCTGGGCTAACCTCACAATTGTTGCCATACTTGAGCCCACTGATACTGCCACTTTGCCAATGCATCTCGCTGGGGGTTTTCCTCTTTTTCTCTGACTCTCCACGTTACCAAAAATGATATCCTTCTCCAGCAACTGGTCCCTCCTGATAATATGACTAAAGTATGAGAAATGAAGTTTGGTCATCCTGGGCTCCAAGGACTTTTTTCTTGGCTGTACTTTTTCCAACACAGACTGGTTTGTTCTTTTGACAGTCAATGGTACTTTTAATATTCTCCTCCAACACCATAATTTCAATGCACCAATTTTTCCATGGTCTTCCTTATTCACTGTCCAACTTTCATATGTATATAAGGTTATTGAATATACCATGGCTTGGGTCTAGTGAACCTTGGAGTCCTCAAACTTAATCTTTGCTCTTGAACACTTTAAAGACATCTTGTGCAGCACATTTGCCTAATGCAGTACATTATTTGATTTCTTGACTGCTGCTTCCGTGAGTGTTAAGGGTTGATCCGAGCAAAATGAAGTCTTTGATAACTTCAATCTTTTCTCCACTAATCTTGATGTTGTTTACTGGGCCAGTGGTGAGGAGTTTTGTTTTCTTTACATTGAGGTGCAACCCATACTGAAGGCTGCCATCTTGGATCTTCATCGGTAGTTATTTTAAGTCCTCTTCACTTTCAGCAAGCATGACTGTACCATCTGCATATCACAGATTGTCAGTAAGCCTTCCTCCAATCCTGATGCCACATTTTTCTTCATATAACCCCATTGCCAGTAATTATCAATACATTTTGACTTCATAGTTAATCTATTTCAGATTGAAGAAGTTGGTAGAATTCTTCAATTTCCTCATCTCTGGTTTTAGTGGTTGGTGCATGAATTTGAATAATAGCTGTATCACTTGGTCTTCCTTGTAGATGTATGGAAATTATCCTATCACAAGGATATAATGAAAACCGAATATTTTTTAAACTATCATACAGTGATCTTGTGGTCCTAACTCCATTTGATTCTTTCTTTACAAGTTTGGATCCTGGTTTAAGAACAGCAACACATAGAATAAGTTCCAAATTCTTCGTTAGGATCCAAACAAGTTGAATATTCTTTGGGTCTAGAGTGAAAATATATCTTTACCTTCTGTATCTGTGGTCCTCAAGCTTAAATGTACATCAAAAAAAAAAATTTTTTTTTTCAAACAAATTGTTGAGTACCACATACAAAGTTTCTGATTCAGTAGTTCTTAGTGGTTTCATGAATTTTAAATTGGAATGAATTCCCAGGAGATGACAATGTTGTGGATCTAGGAAACACATGTTAGAATAATATTATATCTGAATCAAAGACATACTTTAAAGCTCTCCCATTGCAATAGAAAAGAAAATAAGGAATTCTGTTATTGAATACCCATGAAAGACTGTCAAAAGAACAAATGTGAAATTTAGAACCCTGACTGCCATGCTGTTGTTTGTTATTAAGTGTTATCGAGTTTGCTCTGACTCATAGCAACTGTATGTAGGGTTTCCAAGGAACAGCTGGTGAGTTTGAACTGCTAACCTTGAGGATTGCAGTGCTGATCCTACAGCACCACACTAGTATTCTGAGACTGCCAGAGAAAGGTTTATTTTGGAAGGATAAAAATAATTTCCCACTTAGTATAATTGAACATTTGAAAATAAAAATTTTAAAAAGGTATTTAATAAGCAGCTAGCAGTGGTATTGTTATTCTGTGCATAAAAGGGTACATCCTGCAGAAATTTTCTGCTAGCTAGGCATAAAGTAAACCATTCTCAAGAAATATCTTGATGGATTAGCTGAGCTATATTTTGACTTCCTTCTGTTCTGTGGTAGGGAAAAAAGTGCTGAAGCATGTATGTAACTCTTATCTTTATTTTTTCTTAATACAAACCTGATGCCTTCAAGCATTTCGCTGAATATCTGTTGTAAGAAATCAAAGAGGCATTGAAATATTGCTTCTTACAATGATCAAATCAAAGCAATAGCAGTTGTACCATAGGGTACAGTCTTTTCTTATATATAGCTACATAGGTCGTAAGAGAAACAGCCTGTTTTCTTCAAGATTCAGAAGGAGTTGTGTATGAAAAGAAGATTGTGGCAGGGCCTTAGACCTTAGCTACACATTGCTGTTGTTGTTATTAAGTGCCATCAAGTTGGTTTAGACCCATAGCAACCCTGTACAGGGTTTCCAAGAAACGCTGCTGGATTTGAACCGCTGACTTTGTGGTTTGTAATCCAATGTTAATCTTATAATGCTACCATAAAAACAAAAAAAACCCTCCAAATTCTGGCTTCACTCTCCCACCCCCAACTGGTATCAAGTGAATTCCAACTCATTGTGGAACTGCTCCTTAGAATGTTTGAGACTGTCAATCTTTTATGGAAATAAACTACCACATATTTCTTCTACAGAGAGCTAGCTGGTGCTTTTGAACTGCTGAGCTTATGGTTAGAAGACCAATGCTTAGCCCAGAGCACCACGAGGACTCCTTGGCTTCACTCTAGATCAATTACATCAGTCTTGGGCTAAGAATGTTGTCTCAGTGGTTAAGTTACTCAGCTACTAACCAAAATGCCAGTAGTTTGAACTCGCCCTACCAAGACTGCAGGAAAAAGATGTGGCAGTCTGCTTTAATAAAAGGTTGTTGTTGTTGTTAAGTGCCATTGAGTCGGCTCTGACTCATAGCGGATCTGTATAGGGTTTCTAAGGAGCAGCTGGTGAGTCTGAACTGCCGACCTTGCAGTTCAAACCAACCTTGGTGTCAAGTGTTTATCCTACATCGCCATATCAGGACTCCATAAACCCTTGGAAGCCATATGCGTCAGTTCTACTGCCACATAGGGTAACTATGAATTGAAATTGACTTAATGGCAGTAGGTTTGGTTTGGGGTTTGGGTTTGGGACTGAGACTCAGGAATCAGTGTTTTTAAAGCTTCTGAGCTGATTCCTCTGAGCAGGTAACCTTGAGAATCAGTGGTCTAAAAAGAATAGAAGTCATTCTTTCAGACAACCCTCTTATGACCTGTGAGACATATGCTGTTGTTGTTGTTGAATGCCCTTGAATTGGTTCCTACTCATAGAGACCTGGTATAGGGTTTCATAGGAGCTACTGGTGGATTTGAACCACCAACCTTGTGGCTAGAAGTTCAGTGTTTATCCTTCAACAACATACCAGGACTCCATTTGTTGTTGTTGTTGTTGTCAGGTGCCATCGAATCAGAATCGACTCATAGCGACCCCATGCACAGCAGAACGAAACAGTGTCCGATCCTGGACCAACCCCACTACTGCTGCCACATTTGACGCCATCAATGATGCCACCTGGCTGATCCATCTCGTTGGGGGCCTTCCTCTTTTTCTCTGACCCTCCATCTTACCCAGCATGACATCCTTCTCCAGCGACTGTTCTCTCCTGACAATATGTCCAAAGTATGAGAGACGAAGCTTAGCCATCCTGGCCTCCAAGGAGCACTCTGGCTGCACTTCTTCCAAAATAGATCTATTGGTTCTTTTGGCAGTCCATGGCACTTTCAGTATTCTCCTCCAACACCACAACTCAAAGGCATCAATTCTTCTACGGTCTTCCTTATTCACTGTCCAGCTTTCGCATCCATATGCGGTTATTGAAAATACCATGGCTTGGGTCAAGCGCACCTTAGTACTCAAGCTGACATCTCTGCTCTTCAACACTTTAAAAAGTTCCTGTGCAGCAGATTTGCCCGTTGCAATACGTCATGTGATCTCTTGACTGCTGCTTCCACGAGTGTTGATAGTTGATCCAAGAAGAATGGAGTCCTTGACAACTTCAATCTTTTCTCCGTTGATAAGAATGTTGTTTATTGGTCTAGTGGTGAGGATTTTTGTTTTTCTGACATTGCCATGCAACCCATACCGAAGGCTGTGTTCTTTGATCTTCATCAGTAAATGTTTCAAGCCTCTTCACTTTCAGCAAGCAAAGTTGTATCATCTGCATATCGCAGGTTGTTAATGAGTCTTCCTCCAATCCTGACACCACGTTTTTCTTCATAGAACCCAGCTTCTCGTATTATTTGCTCAGCATACAGGTTGAATAAGTATGGTGAAAGAACACAACCTTGTCGCACACCTTTCCCAATTTTAAAACATTCAGTGTTCCCAGGGCTCCATAGGAGTTGTTACATTCCGTCAGTCGGTTTCATCTCATAGTGACCTTGTATAGGGCTTCCAAGGAGTGGCTGGTGAGTTTGAACCGGTGACCCTCTGGTTCAAACTAACCTTGTGGTCCAGTGCTTTATCCCACAGAGCCACTCGTGGGACATATGTTGTTGTTGTTAAGTGCCGTCGAGTCGATTCGGACCCATAGCGACCTGTATTGAGTTTCCAAGGGTGCAGCTGGTCCCACCTATATTTTGGGTCTCTGGGATCTAGTGGGAAGCTGCTTTTACCTCTTGTAGTGCATGTAGGATAAGCACTGTACTGCAAACCATAAGGTTGGTGGTTCAAATCCACCAGCTGCTCCTTGGAATCCCTATACAGCATCACTATGAATCAGAATCCACCAAAAGGTACTTAACAACAACTGTGCATGCTGCCCTCTGGTGGGCGCCAGTATAACTGCATGAATTTGAAGAAATTTCAGGTTCTATGTACTGCTGCGGGTTAAAGCTTTGGACTGTAAAGTCGGTTTGAAATTCAAGGTCGGCGTTTCAAGCTCACCAGCCGCTCCTCGGAAACCCTATACAGGGTCGCTACGAGTCGGAACCGACTCGACGGCACTTAAAAACAACAACAAAAATTGTATCCTGTATTCCTGGTGTAGCGCTGTGAGTTAATGCACTGGACTGCAAGGTCGATTTGAACCGCAAGGTAGGAGGTTCAAGTTCACCAGCCGTTCCTTGGAAACCTTATACATGGTCGTTATGGGTTGGAACTAACTCGATGTCACTTAACAACAACAACAACAACACTGTGGCACTGTGGGTTAATGCGCTGAACTGCAAAGCCAGTTTGAACTGCAAAGTTGGCTGTTCAAGCTCACCCGCCGCTCCTAGGAAACCCTATACAGGGTCCCCATGGGTCGGAACCGATTCGACAGCACTTAAGAGCAACAACAATTGTATCAAGAAGTCCTGGTGTGGATCGGTAGGAAAAGCACTAGACTGCAAACCATAAGTCTGGCAGTTCAAACCCACCAGCCACTGCTTGGAAACCCTATACAGGGTCACTCTGCATTGGAACCTATTCGATGTCACTTAACAACAACCACAAGCTAACTGCAAGGTCGGTGGTTCAAACCCATGAGCTGCTCCTTGGAAACCCTATACAGTGTCACTTTGAGTCAGAACTGACTTGACAGCACTTGACAAGAACAATAATTGTATCAAAATCCATATTATCTCTAGAAAATATTTTAATTTCATTCTAAGTGTCTTCCATGACTGAAAACACATGGCTTCACAAAAAACTTAAAGCAGAAAATAATTTGGTCTTGACGTTCAAAGTGTTACATGCTGTATTCCAGCAGCAGCAGAATGCCATTTTGCATGAAGTAAGGCAACTGTAAGTTTCTAAATATGTGTTTTAATAAATTGAAACAATTTCACTAAATCTATTTATGCACTTGAAAAAATATTGAGACTATATTTTCATTTCCATAATGGCACGGGTGATGGAGAGCGGTCAAAGAAAATAAAGCATTTATCCATTCATTCTAGAATGGATAATAAAGGAAGCCAAACACTCCTCTTTGCATTTCAAAAACCAGTACCCATGTGGAAAGGAGCCCTGATGACTCACTGGTTAAGTGCTTGACTGCTAGCAAAGAGTTTGGCTGTTAGAACCCACCAGTGGTCCCGTGACAATCTGCTCCTGTAAAAAGGACAGCCTAGGAAACCCTATTGGGCTGTCCTACTCTGTCCTACCGGATCACTGTGAGTCAGAATTGACTCGATGGTACACAGAAACAACCCATGAGGATTGTGGAGATAAGGTTGAGTGCTTGGGTTGGGAAATGATAAGGTAACGTATTTCAAGACTGAGAAAAATTCCTCGAGACTGAGCGAGAAGAAAAGTAGCTGAAGAAAAATTATGAGAGAAGAGTGATCACTGGAGACTAGAAGGAGCAGGAAAGTCTTGGGAAGACTGTCCAGTTAGAATTGAATATCTGTGTAGTGCAAACAGCCATATCTTTGGGCATCACTTAGCTGCACAATAGCCCTGTTGAATTTCAGTCATCAGTACTCAGTGATCAATCCTCATTTTCAACGCATTCATTGCCTGGGTCCTGGGGTTCAACAAGTATCTACGGAGGGCTCCCTTTCAATAGTAAACATCAGTTCACTCAAAGACTTCCAGTTGAGGCATGTAGCCTTTTTATGGTTCACGTCCAAATTCCTTGCTATGGGTGTTGTTGTTGTTAAATGCCATTGAGTCAGTTCCAACACATAGCGACACTGTCGGATTTCCTAGGAGCAGCTGGTGAGTTTGAACCACTGACCTTGCAGTTCAAACAGCTTTGCAGTCTGGCGCATTAACTCACAGTACCACACCAGCACTCCTTGCTACAGGTAAAACCACTGAAATCTTTCAAAACTCTGTTAAGCCTCATCCACCTATTGCCATCAAGTTGATTCTGACTCATAGTAAGCCAATGCAGGATTTCTGAGGCTATAAATCTTTACAGGAGCAGAAAACCTTCTCTTTCTCTTGAGAAGCAACTGGGTGGACTTCAACTGCTGACCTTGTGGTTAGCAGTGCAATGTGTAAATCACTTTGCTACCAAGGTTCCTTGTTAACCCCTGGTGGTGGTGGTGGTTATGTGCTGGGGAGTCAATTCCCATTGTTGCAGCCACTGTGCCAATTCATTTCGTTGATGGTCTTCTTTTTCACAGACACTCTGTTTTATCAAGCATGTTGTATTTCTCCACAGACTAGTACCTTCAAAGTAAGTGAGACTGCATCTCACTATCCTTGTTTCTAAGGATCACAGATCCATATACAAAAGCTATGTAGACCAGGAGACAGAGTGGGCACATCGAAAAGACTGAAACCAAAATAGTGTTGCTGTTGTTAAGTGCCGTTGAGTCAGTTCTGACCCATAGTGAACCTGTACAGGGTTTCCGAGGTTGTAAATCATTCCTGGAGCAGAAAGCCTCATCTTTCTCCAGCAGAGCAACTGGTAGTTTCAAACTGCTGACCTTAAGGTTCACAGCCCAATTAGTAACCACTACGCTACCAGAGCTCCTTTAAATGATGTTAGGTTTCACTTAAAATCTATAATAAATGAAGAATTGAAGGAAAATGCAAAGGACAAGAACAAATTTCTATAAATTATATTTTCAGTTGAAAGAATAAGAAAAGAGAAAAGCTTTTGTTCTGACAGAGCACAGTAAGAAACATCTTCAACTTATATATTACTTTTTTCCTTGATCAAGTAGAATGATTTTCAAAAAGAAAATTGAAAAGAGTCATATGCGTTGATATCAATTCCAGGTTGTACGTTGGTGAGGTGTTTCAAGGAGAACAGTTCCCTGTTGAAAGGAATATGTTTTAAGAGTACTTCTTGGTTCTTTACAGATATAATTTCTCTGAGATAAAATAAAATCTGGGAAGACTGTCTGCCCTTTCCACTGCCTTTGTTCAACTGGGACAAGTCATATTTTTACAAAAAGCACCCAAAAACTTGAAAATGAAAGAATTACTTCCAAAATCATTTTAATGAAAATATATTATCTCTTTCTAATAGCAACATGCAATAAGATTATCAAAAGGTTTTTAATAAGCTCTGAAAAATCAGAAATATCTGAAAATTTGCCAGAAGGATACATATTTATACATAAATTTCCAGTTTTCAGTTGGGTAAGGAGAATAAATTATATAATCTAGAGTACTGTTGCTGCTGTTGTTGTTAAGATTGTTGTTGTTGTTGTTGGTGGTGGTGGTGTGCTGTGGAGTCAGTTCCGACTCCTAGCAATGCTGCACAGGGTTTTGGAGGCTGTAAATCTTTACAAGGGCAGAAAGCCTCATCTTTCCCCCGCAGAACAGCTGGTAGTTTTGAACTGCCGACCTTGATGTTAGCAACCCGATTCGTAATATAATTAGAAAGCAAGATATTATTATGGATTAGTAATGGAATTTGTTTTCTTTTTAGTACAGTACTTTAAAAAATGACCCTAACCACTAGGAGTTGACTTAAGTTCACTAAGAATAAATCATGATGCAGGGTATACCCTTTGATTGGTTGATGATGCATGGAGGGGATTGTAACCATGGCAATGAGACGATATACGATAGAATGAATGTAAAACTAAAGTTCTCCCATGTAAACTATCACATAATTCACAATAAAACATTTAAGAAAAAAAAAAAGAATAAATCATGACAGTCCATTTCATATTTTTGAAAGAATGACTTGTTAAATTGTTGTTAAGTGCTGTAGAGTTGGTTCTGATTCAGTGACCCTGTATAGGGTTTTTGAGGAGTGGTTCGTGGGTTTGAACTGCTGCCCTTGCAGTTAGCAGTCCAATGCTTATACTACAGTGCCACAACAGGACCCCAGATTAATGGAATGTGGAATGCAAAATATATCTGGATTTCAGGAATGTATTAGGCAGTTTCATTATCATCATAGGGAAAAGAATAGGAAAACTATACTGAAATTATCACATACTTTGTAACCGACTATTAGACAGAATGCTCTTTAGAAGCGAGGATTGGGAGACTTCATCTCTTGTACTTTGAACATGTTGTTAAGGTGGGACCAGACACTGGAAAAGGACATCCAGGCTTGGAAAAGTGGAGGGTCAGTGGAAAAGAGGAAGACTCCCAACAAGACGGTTTAACACAGTGGCAGTAACAATGGGCTCAAACATAACAATTGTGAAGATGGCACAGGACTGGGTAGTGTTTCATTCTGTTGTGCATAGCGTCTCTATGAGTCAAAATCAACTCAACAACACTTAAAAACAACAATACCACCAATGCATCATAAGTTACATAAGACTGACAAATAAGTTGACATTATCTAAAATCTAAAACCAAATCAGTTGCAGTTCAGTAGATTCCAACTTATAGTGCCCCTCTAGGACAAAATAGAACTCCTCCATAAAGTGTCCAAGGCTGTAATCTTTATGAAAATAATCTGTCACCAATATTTCCATTCATAGCGAGTGCTTAACCACTGTGCCACAAGGTAGTTGGCATTACTGTGGTAGAAATCCACATGGGCACATTTCCACAGGCTCCTGGCCTCAGTGCTGCCCTCTTCATGTTTATTTCAGAAGGTGTCTTCTCTGTCTATACCACAATCATTGCTGTGATACAGAAAGATCCTGATAGTTGAAAGGGTGAAATAGATGGCATATAGTTGTATTATTTATTCATTCATTTATTTTTTAATGCTAGAACCAAGTTATCTTCATGCTAAGAAGTAAGAAGAAAATGGTTTTCTCTAAGTAGTGAGTTCTTTAGCATTTACTGATCTGGAGTCCTGATGTGGCGCTGTAGGATGAGCGCTCAACCACTAGGTTGGTTTGAACTGCAAGGTTGGCGGTTCAAACTCAACAGCTACTCCTCAGAAACCCTATACAGGGTTTCTATGAGTTGGAGCTGACTCGACAGCACTTAACAACAGCAGTTTAGTTAAACCCAACTGGTTTTTGTTGGTAAGTGCTGTTAAGTTGGTTCCGAACCTTGCGGCAAGAAATCCAATGCTTATCCTACAGTACCACACCAGGACTCCAGCTGGTAGTTACTAAGAAAGATTAAGTTTTAACCACATGAATTATATCAGAGTTTTACGTATCTTTCATCTGAGAATGTTAACTATATCTCAAGCACTACGGTAAGGAAGTTATTATTTCCAGCCTTGTGGGGAATCTAAAGGCGTCCCTAGGTAGAGCAAACAGTTAAGGGCTTGGCGACTAACCAAAAGTTTGGTGATTTAAATCCACCCAAAGGCACCTCAGAAGAAAACACCTGGCAATCTACTTCAGAATGGTCACAGTATCGAAAGCCCTGTGGAGCAGTTCTACTGTCACCCATGGAGTTGCCATGAGCCCAGAGTGGACTCTTATAACTTGTTTGGTTTGTGTACTTCTAGTTTTTTTTTTTTGTTTTTTTTTTTTTTAGAGTATTGAAACCATTATAGAGCCTTTGCTCTTAGTACATCTCAGTACAACTTTGCTTAGTACATCTCAATGAAACTGATCATTTAGCATACCTGACGACTCCTTGGTAGCCACCACCACCACCTCCATCTAAGCCCCATCTTTGGTCTGCATTCCTGTAATAGCCTCTGAACAGATTTCCTTAATTTTTCCCTGGCCCCCTTCAGTCTGATCTTAACAATGTACCATTTTTGATTTACCACTTACATACCTGGAAAACTCCTGATTCAGGACCTTTCCAGGTGCCTTTGTTGTTGTTGCTGTTAAGTGCTGTCGAGTTGGTTCCGACCCATAGCGACCCTGAATAGGGTTTGTGAGACTGTAAATCTTTACGGGAGCAGAAAGCCTCATCTTTCTCCCGTGGAGCAGCTAGTAGTTTCGAACTACTGACCTTGTGGTTTGCAGCCCGATTCGTAACCACTATGCTACCAGAGCTCCTTCCATGTGCCTTTAAGTCCCCAAATATGCTGCCGTTGAGTTGATTCTAACTCATAGCAACCTTAAATGACAGAGTAGAATTGCTCTGCAGGGTTTCTGAGGCTGTAGAACTTAATAAAAGCAGACTGCCTCATCTTTCTCCCACAGAGCCACTGTTGAGTTTGAACTGTCAACCTTTCCATGAACAGCCTAAATGCTCAATTCACTGTGCCATCAGGGAAACTGTGCCCTTTGTGGTTGTTGTTAAGTGCTGTCAAGTCAATGCCAACTCATAGTGACCCTATATAGGGTTTCCGAGGAGCAGTTGGTGAGTTTGAACTGCTGACCTTGTGGTTTGCAGTCCAGTCATGATCCTACAGCGCCACACTAAAATGTTCATCTCCAGTTACCTATAAGGCTCATTTGCTCACTTCCTTCCTGTTTTTACTCAAAAGTCACCTTTCAGTGAAACCGTCACCCTTTCTAAAAGTTCACCTCCCATACCAACACTTCATAGCCCTGAAACTCTTTTGTTTTCTCCTTAGCACTTTGCACTTGCTTGCTTGCTGACTGCCATTGCATTGATTCTGACTCATAATAACCTTGTATAGGGTTTTTGAGGAGCAATTGGTCAACTCGAACCACTGACCTGGGGGCTCAAACTGACCTTGCATGCAGTCCAGCACCACACCAGGACTTAGCATTTGGCACTACGTAAATAGCAAAGTGGTTACGAATCGGGCTGTGAACCTCAAGGTCAGCAGTTCGAAACTACCAGCTATTCCATGGGAGAAAGATGAGGTTTTCTACTCCCATAAAGATTTGTGGCCTCAGAAACCCTGTACAGGGTCGCTATAAGTCAGAACTGACTCCATGGTACATAACCACCACTATGTAAATATCATTTAAACTATTATCTATTGATCTCCCCCACTAGCTTGTAAGCACTGTGATTTTTATGTTTTGTTCCTGCTTTATATCTCCTGCATTTAGAACAGAGCCTTGGACAGACCAAGACACATTTGTCAAGAGAACAGAAGAACTGATAAAAGTCAATAATGGGATGAGCCATATCTCTTGAGCACTCCCCAGGGCCTGCCACAGTGCTGAGCGCATTACATTCCAATGTGTCTCTGCATCAACATGCTAATAAACAGCTCTGCCATGGGACCCTTCATCAGATAACAGATGAGGAGACCAAGGTTCAGAGAGGTCAGGTAAGTTGTTGAATGTCACACAGCTGGCTAGTGCTGGGCCTCCATAATGCTAAAATGTCTGCTTTCTTCAGGCTCCTCACTGCCCAGCTCACTAGATCAAAGCTTGCCTGCCTTACTCCTGAACCAAAGGGGCCCATGTCCCCAGGGCAGAACTCACCTGCTGACTGGGACTCTGTGACAGGTGCAAATGAAGGAACAGAAGACACATTTTTCCAAAACAGATTTGTTAGATTGTGTTTGGTTCTGCATCTCTGGGAAGTCAGGACCTCCAGGTTGCCATGGCAATGGAGAGCAGCTGCTCATAAGCTCATTTCCTATGGAGTGATGAGCCCTTCTCTCTAGCTTAGCTGGTGAAAAGTCCAGTAACTTGTTATGATGTGGCTGCCGCCTGTGCTGCTACTGGTTCCATTTAGACCCACGCCTGACATTTTCCTCACTTTTTAAAAATTTATGAAGTTGGTTAGCAACATGACAAAAACTTTAGAAAAGAAAAAAAAGTCATAATCGCTGACCCCAACATAACCTCACTGTAATTCATCTTTTTACTAAGATTTGTTTTGCATACTACAAATTCATCCTTTAAGAAGTATAACACACTGATTTTAGTATATCTGTGGAAATATACTTCAAAAAGAATCCCTGTACCCATTAGCAGTCATTTCCCTTGCACCTGTTCTGCTACCCCATAGATACCAATACCCTATAGTGAGCATTCTTGGAGGAACATTTAAAAAATTTTAATTTTCAGAAAATAATATATAACTAATAGGAAGACAGTACTGATATATGAAAGCTGAAATGTATCATTATCTTGGTCTTCCCAAGTGAAAAAAACCACCCCCTTTGAAAGACCTTTGCTTGTTTACACTGTTGATGCTGAGACTATAGAGTATGTCTATGCCTCAAAGCCAACACATCACTTGAAACTCATTGGCTTGTCCTGCCTACCTGCATTGACCTCCGAGTCACCATTCCCAACTAACTTGTGTCTTTGGCTCTGCGGTCAATTTCCTCCAAACTGCTATAAGCTAGTATCTCAGCTCTGTCCCATTTTAGCTGCATGAACTTCATTCAACATCTCTGTTTCCTAATCTATAAAATGTAGATATTGTTGTTCAGATGTTGTCGTTGTTGTTAAATGCCGTCGAGTCTGTTCTGACTCGTAGGGATCCTGTATAGGGTTTCTGAGGAACGGCTGGTGGGTCTGAACCACCTTGTGGCTTGCAGTCCAATGCTCTCACAGCACCATACCAGGAGTCCAAAATGTAGATATGAATATATATACTCCTGGTGTGGTGCTGTAGGATCAACACTGGACTATGATCTATAAGGTCTGCAGTTCAAACCCACCAGTTGCTCCTCAGAAACCCTATACAGGGTCATTATGAGTCAGAACCGACTCCACGACACATAATCACCACCATGTATATATACATGTAAATTCATAATTGTTAGAATCAAATTAGATAATGCATGAAAGTACTCTTCACCAAACTGTAGGTGGCAAACTGGCTGCTCACAGAATGAGCACCTGAGGCCTCTAGAGTGAAAAAAGCCAACCCTTACCTAAAGAACATATTTTGTTTTCGAGTCAATTTCAGCCCCTGGCAATCCTCTGTATGGATTCAAACCACCAACTTTGTAGTTATTCAAGTGCTTAATCATTTGGAGGAAGAAAATGTTTCATTCACTATATTTTCCTCTTCACTTACTTACAGATTACTTGGAACATTTATATTCTTCCTAATTTTTCTTTACAAAAGTAATATTATTTCCTCATTCAAATCATTGTAATAATTTCTGTTATTGCACCATCACATACATACACATACAAACACACATATCCACAATATTTGGTATCATTTTATATTTTCCTGTAAGTTTGATTACTGCATTAAAAGATAAAACTTACTGTCTGTTCTTATTTAGTCAATCACCTATTTTTAGATAATTGGTTTATGATTGCTTTATTTTACTGTACAAGTACTCTGGTAGTGTAGTGGTTATGAATTGGGCTGTGAACAGCAAGGTCAACAGTTCAAAACTACCAGCTGTTCCGAGGGAGAAAGATGAGGCTTTCTGCTCCCGTAAAGATTTGCAGCCTCTGAAACCCTGTACAAGGTGGCTATGAGTCGGAACCGACTTCACGGCACATAACAACAACAACAACAACTTATAATAAACTCCCAGATTTGAAATTTCAGAATCAAAGGGAGCATATATTTTTAAGTGTTTTGATACACATTATTAAATTGCCTTTCAATAAATTTTCACCAATGACAAGCAAATAAGAAACATTGTTATCTCTATTACCTCCAAAATGTTGTTGTTGTTAGGCGCCATCAAGTCGGTACTGACTCATAGTGACCCTATGTATAAGAGAATGAAACACCGCCCAGTCTTGGGCCAACCTCACAGTCATTGCTACATTTGAGTCCATTGATGCTGCCACCGTGCCAATCCATTTCATTGGGGTGGGGGATCTTCCTCTTTTTCTCCAACCCTCTACTTTAGCAAGCATGATATCCTTCTCCAATGACTGGTCCCTCCTAAAAATATGTCCTAAGTATGAGAGATGAAGTCTGGCCATCCTGGCTTCCAAGGAGCACTCTGGCTGTACTTCTTCCAACACAGATCTATTTGTCTTTTTGGCAGTCCATGATACTACCAATATTCTCCTCCAACACCGTAACTCAAATGCATCAATTCTTCTACGGTCTTCCTTAATTCACTATCTAACTATTGCATGCTTATGAGGTTATTGAAAATACCATGGCTTGGGTCAGGTGCACAAACTGACATCTTTGCTCTTCAACTCTTTAAAGAGGTCTCGATCCGCAGATATGCCCAATACAATATGTCATTTGACTTCGTGACTGTTTTTTCCATGAGTTTTGATGGTTGATCTAAGCAAAATGAAGTCATTGACAGCTTCCACCACCAAAATGGACTGAAATATTTGCTAATTTCATAGTCTAAAATCCAATCTAATTGTTATATTACATTACAGTACTTTACAACTCAGGTTGAGCATACTCATAAGCTCATTAGGCAGTTATACTGCCAAGAGCCACCTATACATTTTTAAATCTCTTTTTATCCTAGAATGTTTCCTCTCTCTCTCTTTTCTCAAGAATAGTAAAGATATTGAATACTGAACTCTTTCTAAGATACCAGGCTGGCTTCTCTAGGGCATTAGAAAATCAGTTTGCTGAGGATCAATTGGCTTCCTTCTTTCTAGGGCTTATCGATATACCTATCCAAATGGCAGGACAGGCTATGTGGGAAGCAATTGCTGATCAAAAAATTTACATCTATAAAGGATATACTTTTAATGTTATAAAACAAAATTACACCCAATTTTAAGAAAGGAGAAAATTTTGCATTCAGTATTTTATTCAAGAAATATTAAGTAGATGCCTTGTATATTGCCACATACATTTCCTGGCACTGGATATCTTTGAGGAGAAGGTAAGCCAAGGCCCCTCTAGTTCTGTAGCTTGGCATTGGTAGATGCTCATAGTCCTCAGTGCTCACATCCTTTCTCCTTTGTGTCCTGCCCCAATTCACTGGCCTGACTCTGCTTGTGCTCCATCCTCACAGGATTTCTCTTTATTGTCTTGGTCTCAGGACTTAATTCACAGAATGATACAATTTAAAAAACATTTTATTTAACCAACACTTATCCCCTCCATCCCCCATTTTCCAGGTTCTATGGTACTTCCTCTGTGTACCACCCTCTTTACATTCTTAGAGCACCTTCTATAAAATTGTACTTTAACCAATATAGAATATCAGAAAAAAAGAGGAAGACCCTTAACAAGATGGACTGACACAATGGCTGCTGCAATGGGCTCATACTTTGTGAGGAACGATTGTGAGAATGGTACTATTGTACATGGGGTCGCTATAAGATGGAACTGACTTGTCAGCACCTACCAGCAATAACAACCAAAGATTGTCTGTTGAGTGATTAAGGCAGGCTGGTAAAATATTCAGTTTGGGTGGGCGGAAGGTTGGGGTGGTAAGCATCTTAAATTATTTTTGAAGCCTCATTAATGGGCATTCCTCTAGTCCACACTACATTGGACAGCCCCTGATGCCAAGGGTCTCCCTGAGCTGCCAGACATGATGATTATGATGAATGACAGCAAGAGGAAGAAAATGAAAGACTCATTTCTGAAGTCAGAGAGAGTCATGCCATCCCAAAGCAAGCAGGAGGTTTGATGCATTCAAATGACATTTGCTTAAACTATAATGTGTGCCAAGTGTGCAAGAAAGAGAGCTGCTGCCAGTGGGGTTATTAATCCTGCTCGAGATATTAACTTGAGGAAGCATGCTGCTACCCGGCAAGTATCCATCTTGGAAATGTGTCCACTGCATAGTAATGGCGGCATGTAACACTGCAGGCTAAACTAATCCTGCTGCCATTTGGGGCTCTAAAAGCCACCGTACATTAGCAATTCTGCCCAAGCCTCCATTCCCATAGCAGAGTTGATGAAGCAGGAGCTTTTCTAATCATAAGGAACACTGCATAAATGGAATGTTCATTCCAAAAGTGCCATTGTTAACAGGATTAAATCACTCTGGGTAAATAAAAGTAACAGTGCTCTCTTCTAATTGATGTCAAGAGCCACCCACTTCTTCTGTGTGGTGAAACTACAAAAAATTAGTTGTTGTTTACAACTCGTGTGGGTTGCTCTCCTGAGACTAAGAAAGTTGTTCTGACTCTCAAAGTTTATTCTTACCAGTTAACTTTATGAAATGTCTGTCTTCCATGGTCCATAGGAAGGAACCCTAGGTTAAGTATGAACCCTTATCCAGGGATTGGTGCATTATAAATATCAGGTATGGCTTCTCTTAAAGCTAAAGAAGTATTCACCTTCACTGTGATGGATGGCAATGCAGACATTTAAAAATAATGTCTTGGCATCTCCTCCACACCCTCCTGAGTTTAAGTCCAGGGGAGGATGAAGCTTTGTCCTCAAGTGAGAATTTCCAGGATTTGTCTGTGAAGTGACGAATTTCTTCACAAGTGATCATCATCCCATATAGTTTCTTCAGAGACTTCTTGACAACAACCGCCCGTTAATCAGTTGCCTAGAACAGCCCCACATCTCCTTTGCCAATGCCCAGCTATTAGGGAGGCATATAGGGGCCTTCACCTTTTGAAGTAACTGTACCTTCTTGGGCAATAAATTCTCATTAAGTATACCATATGTGCAAGGCCAAGCACTGGGGGAAGTCAAAGAGGGATTGAGTGATTCTCTGCCCTCAAGGAATCATACCCAAAGGGCAGGTCAGCTTCACAGTTGGAGTACTATAATTCACGATTAGTCTCTGAAGTTAAGCTTAGTGTTTACCTCTGTGTTCTGTCACTAATTTGCTACAAGACCCCCAGGTACTTGCATTAACTTCTTAAAGCCTCACTTTCCTTATCTGTGAATTAGAGATGATAGCGCTAGTCTTTCCTAAAGCACAGGGAAGAGTGTGAGAAGCAAAGCCAGAGGCTGAACTGCAATATATCCCCACTAATGATGACTGTTTCCTTGATAGTAATTTGAGGTTTAAAGAGGATTACAGACTTTCCTTAGTGCAGATTGTTTGCTGCCATAAAATATTCTTTCACTGAAGGCCATGGGGTAGAGGAAAGAGCATAGGATACTGCACATTTAGATTCTACATCGGGTGATTAAGCACTGAGACCGTGGTAAGTCACAGAAGACTCTAAAACTTCACGTTCCTCCTCTGTGCACCAGGCTGCCCATGCCTACATTACACTGTCACTGGAACGAACAGGATAGTTTACGTAGAGCTGTATTGAAGTGCATAAAGTCACATGTAAAGCATTATTGGAATTTTAGGGCTTAACTTCTGTTAAATTAGTAACCCATAACCTTTATGAAATAGTTCTGCAGAGGACTTAGAACCCATTACATGCTATTTCTATCTATGGCATTATTTGGTCTGGTGGAGGTGTTATGTTTCCCTGGTGGTACAGTCATTAAACTCTCAGTTTAATGAAAAGTTGGCAATTTGTACTCACCAGCCATTCTTCAAGAGCAAGATGTGGCAGTCTGCTTCCAAAAAATCCTTGGAAACCCTATGGGGCAATTCTACTTTATCCATCAGGATCTCTATGAGACAGAATTGACTTGATGACAATGGTTTGTTTATTTTAAATTAAGAAATAACACATGAACAGTACCCCAGAAATTTCTTTGAGTTTCTTTTGCTTCTTTTCCATCTCTACCTATGCCCAAAGGTAAAACCAATACCCTTAGCTTTAAAACCATAGATTAGTTCTGCTATAGATTAGTCAACCAAAGTAATATGATGATCAAAGTGCAACAATTTGTTTTCTGTGGCTCTGTGGGTTAAAGCACTAGACTGAAAAATTGGTTTAAACCGCAATGTTGACAGTTCAGACTCATAAGTCACTCCTCAGAAACCCTATACAAAGTGATTATGGGTCGGAACCGACTTGACAGCACTTCGCAACAATAACAACATGAAGGAAAATAAGTTTGCAATCTTATTCCTCTTTGAGAGGACTCAGGAGACCATATTATAATTTCAGATTTATTGTCTGTTCTCCTCAGTAGAGATTGTTACTTGAACATAAGAACTGCATTCTCTTTTAATAAGTCATGAACCTGATCCATACTAAGTGTGGAACACAAATTTGGTGAATGTCAATTATAAGGTAAATATCGATGCAGAACCTAAGGAAATCGTAGCATGAATTCAATAGCAGGAGGCATGCAGGTAAAAAGGAGAGGGGGATATGGAGGGGAGTCAGACTCTAAATTGTTTCCCACTAATCTAAGGGAAAACAACTGGTCCCCCACCTCTCTAATACATGAATGCAAGTCCTTAGGCCTACCAGTTTTCCTCTGAATACTTGGAGCATCCACAGGGAGATGCGTTAGTGCAACCAAGATGAGAGTTTACTGGAGAGTTTACCATGGAGTTTAGAATCCTACTTTCTAAACAAAAATGATAATAATATATGGTGGGCTTAAGTGTGTATGTAAGAGCAAACTTCAAGCAAACAGGATAATGGCCTAGAAGAGAGAAAAGGAAGTACACTTATATTCGTTTCTCATATTATACATGAAACAGTATAAAAGAATCTAACTTTCCTTCCTCTCTTAGCTCAAAACAAAACAAAAAGTCTTATATACCAAGATGTATTATAATGACCTCAAGCAAATAAGTAAGAAAAATGTCCCTGGTCCTAGAATCTTTCTCATTTAAATATGGAAATTTTTTCTAGTTAAAATAATTATTTTGGGAAAATCAGGTTTTCCTGGAAATTGGGTTTAAAAGACTCTAGGTAAGAATTTGATGTCTACTCAAAAAGATAATCTTCAACTCGATCTCCTTTTCCTGTTTTGTAAGTAGCCTCATTTCTCCTGAATATTTTAGTAGTCAGACCAATCTTTTCACTACTCATGATATAAAATAAAAAGTGTGGCAATTTTTGGCATAACGCCTAGAAAAGTTACTGCCTATATATTGTCAGGGCAAATATTACTTTAAAGTGTCATCAGAAATGCTCTACTGGTTGAACCATGTTGATCTTCATCTGTTAAATGAGTGGCATTCCAACTTCGACACAAAATACAGGTCAATCCTGATGTATGAAATAATAATGAGGCCAAGATTGCCAGTGGGTTTTGCAGAGAAGACAGGGAATGATATGTTTGTACTAAGATAAAGGAGCCATGGCAGCATAGTGGATTATGAGCTGGGCTGCTAACTATAAGGTCAGTACTTTGAATCTACCAGTCACTCCATGGGAAAAAGATGAAGCTTTCTGCTCCCACAAAGATTTACAGCCTCGGAAACCATACACAGGGTTGCTGTGAGTCGGATCTGACTCAGTGACACACAACCACTGCCACCACCACTACAGGATGTGGCGCTGTAGGATAAGCACTGGACTTCTAATCACAAGATTGGTGGTTCAAATCCACCAGCCCCTCATCAGAAACCTTGTACAAAATTATTATAATTCAGAACTAACTAGACAGCACACAATAAGATATCCTTCTCCAGGGACTTGTCCCTACTGATAGTATCTCTGAAGTATGAGAGACAGAGTCCATCCTGACTTCTAAGGAATATTCTGGCTGTACTTCTTCCAACACAGATTTGTTTGTTCTTTTGACAGTCCATGGTGCTTTTAATATTCTCCTCCAACACCATAACTCAAACGCATCAATTCTTCTACTGTCTTCCTTATTCATTGTTCAACTTTCACGTGCATATGAGGTTGTTGAAAATACCATGCATGGCTTGGGTCAGGCGTATTTGGAATATGTCTGTCATTTGTTTTCTTGACTACAGCTTCCATGAGTATTGATAGAGGATCTGAGCAAAATGAAACCTTTGATAGTTTCAATCTTTTCTCCGTTTATCTTGATGCTATTTATTGGTCCAGTAGTGAGGATCTTTGCTTTCTTTACATTGAGGTGCAACCCATACCAAAGGATTCTGATCTTCATCACTAAGTAATTTTAATCCTCTTCACTTTCATCTGCATATCACAGGTTTTTAATGAATCTTCCTCCAATACTAATGCCACATTCCTCTTCATATAATCCAGCTTCTTGGATTATTTGTTTAGCATGCAGACTGAGTAAGTATGGTGAAAGAATACTACCATGGCACACACCTTTCCTAATTTTAAACCATTCAATGTTCCCTTGTTCTGTTTGAACCACTGCCTCTTGGCCTACGTACAGATTCCTCATGAACACAATTAAGTGATCTAGAATACTCATTCTCCACAATGTTGTCCTTAGCTTGTTATGATCCACACAATCAAAAGCCTTTTCATAGTCAATAAAACATAGGTAAACATCTTTCTGATATTCTCTGCTTTCAGCTAAGATCTATCTGATGTCAGTAGTGATATCCTTCGTTCCCCATCCTTGCTTGAATCTGCCTTAAACCTCTGGCAATTTCCTGTCAATGTACACCAGTATGTATCAATAAACCTTGATTGCATGCTTGATTAATTTCAGACTGTAGAAGTTGGTAAAAAAAATTTATTTCATTATCACTGGCTTTAGTGGTTCGTGCATAAATTTGAACAGCAGTTGTGTTAACTGGTCTTATTCATTGTCCTGTTTTCACATGCACATTATTTTAAAGAGATCTTTTGCAGCAGATTTGCCTAATTCAATATGTCGTTTAATTTCATGACTGCTTCTTGGAAAATGTCAGCAATAATAACCATAGTTCCATGTCCTCTTCTGAATCTGGCTTGAATGTCTGGCAGTTCTCTGTTGATGTACTGTTGCAACTGTTTTTGAATTATCATGAGCAAAAAATGTGCTTGTTCTGTTGATGATATTATTCAATGATTCCGACATTCTTTTGGGTCACCTCTCTTTGGAATGGGTACAAACATGGGTCCCTTCCAATCAGTTGTCCAGGTAATTCTCTTCCAAATTTCTTGGCAGAGACAAATGAGCTTCTCCGGTGCTGCATCAGTTTGTTAGAAGAGTTCAGTTGTTCTGTCAATCCTGGAGACTTGTTTTTTGCCATCGCAGTTTGGATTTCTTTCTTCAGTACCACCAGTTCTTTTTATTTATTTATTTAAATTATTACTTCTATTAAAATCTAAATAAATTTGTTAGTAATCAAACTAATAAAGGTAAATTAAAATAAAACATGATTATATTTAATAGGAAAACCATAAATCAGATGTGAATGAATCATTAAAGGCTTGATTGAATAAAACTGGCTTCCTTTTATTGTTGCTAATTTCCCGAGTCTACCCCAAATCATGTGTGTTAAAGTAGAACTATGCACCACAGGGTTTTCCATGGCTGACTTTTAAGAAGTAGATCACCAGACCTTTGTTTGAGGAGCCTCTGAATAGACTTCAGTCTCCAGCTTTCAGTTCACAGATGAGTGTGGTTACTGTTTGCACTATGAAGTGGTAGGCACCATGTGAAGCACTCTATAGTTCCAGGGAAGTCTTTTAGGTTGTCCATGTAGTGGAATAAACCCCCATGGGGATGGACATGCTATATTAGCAATAATGACAGCATGAGCACAAGCAGAAATGCTCACAAAGTCAGGATTCTGTCTACTGACAGAGCTACAGTTTCAATCAGCCTTCCAGAAAAGTCTATAGTCCTTCCAGGTGTCTCTGGGTCCCAGGGCTGATGCTGGAAGGGCCTGACACCTCACCAGCCACACTGAATCCCAGCTTTGGGTCACCTGCACCCCAGTAAAGGAGCTTCCCATGTACCTGTCATTCTGGCCCCATCCACAGACGCATCATATACGTCCCGTACAGCCGTCCCTGAGGTAAAGCAGGTATTCAGGGCGCACAATGCTAACTGCTACCTGTAGCTATTCCATGGCCAGCCAAACCTGCCTCATGCAAGAGATCCATGTCATCAGTTCTTGATCATATGCTACTTCCTGAAATAGTTGATTATTAACCATTTCTTTTTGGTACAGTAACTGTGTATTCCTTTCATCTTCTTTTGATGCTTTCTGCATCTTTCAATATTTTGCCTATAGAAACCTTCAATATTTCAAGTTGAGGCTTGAATTTTTTTCTTTAGTTCTTTCAACTTGAGAACAGCTGAGCGGGTTCTTCCCTTATTGTTTTCTAACTCTAGGTCTGCGCATTTCATTATAATATTTGCCTTTGTCTTCTGGAACTGCCCTTTGAAAATTTCTACACATCTCTTTTACTTCCTGATTTCTTCTATTTGTGTTAACTTCTATATGCTCAAAAGCACGTTTCTGAGTCTCTTTTAACATCCATTTTGGTCTTTTTTTTTCCTTTCCTATCTTTTAAATTACTTTTGGCTTTCTTTCTGTATGGTGTTCTGGGTGCCATTCCCTAACTCTTATTGTCCTTGGTCATGTCTAATGCATCAAATCTGTTCTTGAGATGGTCTCTAAATTCAGGTGGGATATAGTCAAGGAGAAAATTTGACTCTGAGGTAGTTGGCTTAATTTTCTTCAGGATGATCTTATTTATGAGCAAATGATGATCTGTCCCACAGCCTGCTCCTGGCCTTTTTTTGGCTAACCATATTAAGCATCTCCACCAACTCTTCCCACATATGTAGTCAATTTGATTCCTCTGTAGTCCTTCTAGGTGAATAATAATATTTTATGTTGTTTACAAAAGGTATTTTCAATTAATAAGTCATTGGTTTTGCAAAATTCTATCATGCAATATCCAGCTTCATTTCTATCACCAAAGTCTTATTTCCAACTACAGATCCTTCCTCTTTGTTTCCAGTTTTCACATTCCAGTTACCAGTAATTATTAATTTATCGTGATTGCATGTTGGATCAGTTTGTGACTGAAGAAGCTAGAATTCTTCAGTTTCATCATCACTGGCTTTAGTGGTTGGTGTGTAAATTTGAATAAAGTAGTATTAATAGGTCTTCCTTGTAGGCATATGGATGTTATCCGATCACAGACAGTGTTGTACTTCAAGATAGTTCTTGAGATGCTCTTTTTGATACCAGTTCACTGCAGTTTGACATTCCTGGCAGAGTAAGCCATATGAGTGTCAGATTCAGTCCATTTTAGCTCACTAATACCTAGGTATCAATTTTTATTCATTCTACTTCATTTTTGACCACTTCCAATTCTCCTAGATTCATACTTTGCACATTCCATGTTCCGATGATTAATGGCTGTTTGCAGCTGTTTTTTCTAATTTTGATATGTGTCCCATCAGCAAATAAAGGTTCTGAAAGCTTTGTTCCATTCATTTCATTATGGTCAACTCAACTTTTTTTAAAAATATTTTATTGTGAATTATATGATAGTTTACATGAGAGAACCTCAGTTCCATATTCATTCCATCGTATATCATTTACATTGCCATGGTTCCAATCCCCTCCATGCATCGTCTTCCGACCAAAGGACATATCCTAGAAGCCCGTGCTCTACACTCCTCCCTTCCCCCTCAGTCTTTGGCCCACAGTTCCTCTCCCTCTCTGGATCCAAAGTCCCCAGCCGCTTCATCCCTCCTTGTCATCATCTCTGTCTCCATCTCAGGCATCCCCAGTTCTCTGGGTGGGGTCCCGTTCTCGGCTCTTATCTGTTGGTCTCCGCTCCTAGACTGGAGAAAAAATCGCTCTCTTCCTTGCTACAAAACATCTACCCTTGCATTCCCAACACTCACAGTCCATCTTGATAACCATTATTCACTACAGTATCGCACGTAACCCATCTGTATTTCATTTCATCAGCTCCACCTAGACAAATTGGATAGTACTCGCTGGTGATTCTGCCTTCCTCCATGACCCCTAGCTCTAGGTTCCTTCTTGAAAGCTTGTAAGCTAGTTACATCTTGTCTTTGTAGTCCCCCCTTCCCCATTTGGGTATCCAATGTCCAAGTTGCCCCTCTCTGTCTACTCTGTGTGTGGAGAGGGTGGGAATCAGCTCAATCTTCTTTCCCCCCACCCTCTTCATTCTTTTCCTGGTTGAGCTCTGATCATCCATTCATCCAGTCCCGGTCACGTGGGTGTCATCTGCAAGTGTGGGTGTTCTTGTGCACATGCCCTCTCTTCCCATCAGCTGGCAGCTCCATTTTCCACTTGAGTCCTCCGTGGCCACGTCACTGACTCTGGGCCCAGGAGTCCTCGGATCTCCTCGCACTGCTTGCCAACCAGGTCCCCAACCGGGTCCACAGAAGCCCTCTGAATATTGTGAGGCTTAGCTCGCCGTTTCATTGCTGCCTTTACCCCATTTCTCCCCAACGGTGATGCGTGTGTTGACCAATCCGAGCATGCATTTCCACCAAGTCTCAGTTTTCCGGGGGACGGGGGACTATGTTGGTGGGACCCGACCAACTGCCTCAATGTCTCCTAGGGAAGCGTCCCGTTTGTTCCCGTAGTAGCAGTCCATCTGTCTCCATTGTGTCGTGTTTTTCCTGTAGGTCTTCCATTCGAGACGTATCTTTTGTTCTTCTCACTGTTCCAGGTTCGTCAGCTCATCCCTTCAAGTGGGGATTTCTCATCTCTGGTGATCTGGATGTGGTTTTGGTTTCTACCTATAGTTTTATGTATTGCAAAGGTGCCGCAGAAAGCCTCTTTCACCGGGTACGCTGTAGCCCCGTTTTAGGTATTCCAATCAGTTAAAGGCAGAAGACGGACTTACAAGCCTTCTAGTGTGATGTTTCTGACTATTCCCTTCTCTCCCCCTCCAGTGTCTACTCTATATTATAATGCAAGGGAAAACAAGATTAAAAAAACAGTCAAGCATCTTAACACGATTCCCC
>NW_006408657.1:8682513-8718656 GCF_000296735.1 Chrysochloris asiatica
CCCTGCTGTTATGTGCTGTCTAGTCAATTCTGACCCGTAGCGACCCTGTATAGGGTCTCCGAGGAGCGGCTGGTGGGCATGAACCACCGACCCTGCAGTTCAAAAGGCTTTTCAGTGCATCACCTCAGCCCACAGTGCTGTGCTGGACTCCTCTCAAACCAGTGAAAAAAAAGCAGACCAAATACGACGTGCATCCGCGTCTCCCGTATAGGTTTCCGAGGAGCAGCTTGTGAGCTTGAACCACTGATCTTGCAGTTCAAAAGGCTTTGCAGTGGCACCTTAATTCACAGCACTACAATGGGACGCCTCTCAAACCAGTGATAATAAGTCGACCAAGTAGGACACACATCCTCGTCTCCTGTATAAGGTTTCCGATGAGTGGCTGGTAAGCTTGAACCACCGGCCTTGTCCCACTGGCCTTGTCATTCAAAAGAATTTACAGTGCAGCGTCTTAACCCACAGCACTACACTGGGCTCCTTCTCAAACCAGTGAAGAAAGGCAGACCAAATCCGCATCTCAGCTTGGTCTGAGTGTGTGAGTTCCTGGCAGAGGAAACCGCCAGTGGTGGGGGTGGGTCTTGGCCACTCGGTTAAGCCCCCACCTCCATTCACCCAGATGTATGTGGGCAAACCGTGAGTGCACCTATTCCCGACACCAAAGAAAAAAAATAAGATCAGAACCACCCAAAATCGGCAAAGCACACCTTTTTTTCCCCCCTAAATGTTCCTGCGGAGTGTTTCCGAGGTGTCTCTGCAGCCCCTATTTAGTCCAGCTGCTTTGTCTAGCCCAGGATGTGTGCTCAGGCCTCCGAGCCTAGCTGGCGGATTTAAAGGTAGGCGATTTCCCACCTCCACTCCAAATTCCACAGGCTATAAGCCTTCAAGCCTTTAAACTATTCCTATCTCTGTGGGTCCAAATTTTGGAGCTCTGTCTTGCCTCTTTTTTTTGCCTGGAATTCTGAGTTATTGCTGATGGCGACCTTCACTATGCCTTCACCCTAGCTGCCAGCAAGCCCTGCGCCTCCCTGCTTCTTCAGTAAGTTTGTAATGTCCTTACTCTGTTTCAGGCCCTTCTGAGTTCTGCTACTTGTTGAAATGCTATGGAGTGGATTATGACCCACAGCGACCCAGTATAGGGTTTCCAATAGCAGCTGTTGAGCTAGAACCACAGTTCCTGCAATTCAAAAGGCTTTGCAGTCTGGCGGATTAAACCACAGCAGGGGTGCTTTGTTACTGGTGTTAAGCTGCTACTCAAGGGTGTCTCAGCTTGGGCTGGCTCAAACCTTGATGCTTTTATGGGCGAGCCTGAGGCTAGGAAGCTGGGCAGAGTGCTAGCCTAGGCCGAAGAAGTGGGGGATGGGCTTGGTGCTTGCAGGCAGATGGGGTCTGTTTTTGATGACGTCTAAAATGCCTCTCTTTGTCTCCCTGTGCCTTGAGCCCCCTAATTTGCCCTATATACACGCCAGTAATGCCTAACGTGGCAATGAGGACCCCTCTGGGATGGACTATGTTGGTTCCTGTGGCCCCGCTAGCTCTCTGAGAGTGTCTGCCCTTTAAATGGGTGTGCTCAAGCCCTGCTAAATTCTGCAGTGGGCGGGGCCGTCCCTGGGGTAAGAACCGGGAGCAAGTGGGTGGAAGCTCAAAATGCTCGTAACTCCTCAATAGTTTGATCCTTCAAAAAAACAAGTTCATAAAGTTGAAGCCCAATGTTTTATGTTTGCCCAAAAGCTGTCTGTCTACCAGGTGGGGGCCCCCCTTTGTGATACCACCCCCTACTTTCCCCGAGCCCGCATACCTGTGCTGCCCGGTCAGGAAAGCACTGGAAGTCTCTCATGGTCAACTCTACTTTGAGGAGACAATTCTTCTCCAGTCCTATTTTGACTGTCTTCTAACCATAGTAATTCAACTTCCAGTACCATATCTGTCAATGTTCTGCTGATATTCATAATACTTCATTTTCCAACACTAAGGATCTCTAGTAGCATAGTGGTTATGAATCGGGCTGCGAACCTTAAGGTCAGCAGTTCGAAACTACCAGCTGTTCCGTGGGAGAAAGATGAGGCTTTCTGCTCCCATAAAGACTTATAGCCTCAGAAACCCTGTACAGGGTTGCTATGAGTTGGAACCGACTTGACGGCACATAACAACAACAACAACAACATCTGATAATGTGTTTCATGATCCTTAAGGTTTTCAGTGGCCAGCCATTCAGAAGTGGTCTGCCTCTCCTTCTTTCTACTCTGTCAAGTCTGGAAACTCCACTGAAAGCTCTCCACTATGGATAATCCTGCTGGTATTTAAAATACCAGTGCCATAGTTTTCAGCATCACAATATCATGGAAGCCACTAGAGTAAGACAGACTGACAGAAGAGTGACGGTTCATGGAGGTAGAAGTCAAGAAATCAAATGATGTATTACAGTAGGTAAATCAGCTTCAAAAAGAACTGTTTAAAGTGTTCAGTAGCAAAGATGTCATGTTGAGGACTAAGGTGTGCCTGAACCAAGCCATGGTTTTTTCAGTTGTCCCATATGCATGTGGAAGTTGAACAATGAATAAGGAAGACCATAGACAAGTTGATGCATTTGAATTATTGTGTTAGTGAAGAATATTGAAAGTACCCATGAATTTCCAGAAGAACAAACAAATCTGTGTTGGAAGAAGTACAGCCAGAATGCTACTTAGAATCTAGGATGGTGAGACTTTGTCTCTCATACTTTGGATATATTACCTCGAGGCATCAATCCCTTGAGAAGGACATACTGGTTAGTAAAGTGGAGGGTCAGCAAGAAAGAAAACCACCAACAAGATGGCTGACACAGTGGCAGCAACAATGGTTTCAAGTGTAACAACAATTGTGAGGAAGGCAAATGGCTGTTCTACAGCACCTAACAGCATTTGGAAAAGCATCTTCAGTTTTTATATGATTCAATGCAACATTTTTCTTAATATATTCAGAGTTTAGACTAAGTTTCAGGCACCTGAAATTATAGGAAATGACTACCTGACTGTTCAGATTTTCCCACATCAGCTTGATCGATGGTGAGGAAAAACAAACAAACAAAATGACCACTTGGATACATTAAAAGTAAATGATTATAAATTCTGGAAATATGAAGCAATAAACAAACTATCATTCCACAATTTTCCACAAATATAGCAAGAAATATAACAAGGAAGCAGTGGTTGGCTTTGAGTGGCTGAATCGAGGAGAAGGATGCAGAGGGGAATTACAGGATCAATGAATCAATGACAAGTCATATACAGTAGGGAAACTTTCTTCCACCATTGTTTTTCCCTTCTTCCCATCCATGTGGGCACCGGCTATTGTGAAGTGGGGAAATAACCCCAGAAAAAGAGACTGTTTCTTTAACCACCAGATCCCCTGCCTGTACAAAGGGAAATGCCCCCAAGCTTCTGCTCCAAAATCAATAAGGCAGATCTTCCTGGGAGGAGTCTCTTTGGAATATCCCAATACCTCGCCCACCCAGACACCACAACTTGTAAGCCTATTGCAGATAGCTACCGAATCCCTCCTACAGTACAGTCTGCTCCCATAGCAAACACTGTAATGGTCTCCCTGTGCACCCCAAAGCTCAGTCCTCTGAAACCAACATGACAAACCTCTCAGGGAATCAGCTCAGGTTTGTTTGCTCATCTTTTTGGTTGGATCTGAGGACTGCTAACAGAGGCTGCTGTGTGCTAAGAAACAGGCATCTTTATTGGAAATTATACTTACAGCCAGCATACTACAGTGAAACTCTGATAGCAACAAGGCACACATCCTTGCAGGACAGTTTGGAGAATGACAGCTCCTCCCCCACAGAGATACCTGTCACCTGTAAGCCTCCTGTGAATTCCTATAGAAGGACCCTGTAGTGGAATTTGCTCCCATAGTCAGCATTCTCCCTGCATACCCTGTAGCTCTTGTCACTGAAACCAACAGGACAAATCTCCCTGAGGGTCAGTTTTGGTTCCAGTCGGCTCTGAGGGCTGCTTCTTGAAGCTGCTGTATGCTGGGAAGCAGGAGTCTTGAATGGATGCTGCACTCACAGCCAGGGGGACTCTAATATCAACAAGGCAGACCTCCATGGGGATCTAATAGGAACATGAAACCCCTTCTCCCACTTGGTAATTGTTGCTTGTCAGGCTATTCCAAAGTGATCCAGAAGGCCATGTAGTGGGGTCTGCTCTCATAATCATCATTCTTCCTGCCTCTGTGTGTACCCCATAGCTCAGGCTTGTGAAACCAATAGGATAGTCCTCTTAGGGGACAGTTTTGTTTTGACTGCTCCCCCTTACATTTGGAACTGAGGACTGCTGACTGAAGCTGCTATGTGTTAGCAAACAGCATCTTGAGTAGAGGATGCAGCCATGTTAATATACTATGGGGTAAGCTCTGATTGCAACAAGGCAGGACTCCTTGGCTGTCTACTTGGAGTGTGACTACTCCTCCCTCAAGTAGTAACTGTTGGCTGCTGGATTGATACAAACTCTTACAGAAGCTTCTTACAGTGGGTCAATTATGTGGAGACTGCTCCTACCCACTGCAGGTCCACTGGGGCTCTGAAATCACTGAGGAAGAGGTCCTTCTGGGGAGTGTCACATCCTTCTTCTGAAATGGATGCAAGTCTGTCTGTGCTTATCCTGAATGCCAGTTCAGATATAAACAGCCCTCACTGAGCAGGTAAGGAAATCTTGGGCAAACCAGAGGATAACACATAGCCCAAAAGGTGGCTGTCTGGTATTTCTGTCTAAAAATGTGGTTGCAGGAAAGAAAAAGAAGGGAATAATAACCACAGAGAAGGGACTACACCCCTGATTAGTATATAATGTATGCTTGAGTGGTGGTTCCCACTGGGGGACAGACTGACCACAGCATGCTGTTTGGTGTGTTTGGGGGAGTATACATTGAAAAACAAGATCTAGAACTCTCAGAGATCTGGAACCCTTAAATACTAACTAAAACAAGAAGGGAGAAGGAGCTATGACGGAGGGAAAGGAAGCAGTAAGCAAAGGCTGAAGGCTGTATTTACCCAAGAATTTTTTACGGAAAATGTTGTTGTTGAGTGCTGTCAAGTTGGTTCCAACTCATAGTGACCCTTTATAGGAATTCTGAGGAACAGCTGGTGGGTTGGAACCACCAACCTTTCAGTTAGCAGTCCCACGCTTATCCTACAGTACCACAGAGCAAAACACCAAGTGCTGGGAAACACTGACAAAGCTAACACCCTCAAAAATTCCAGTGCCTCGACACAAAAATCATAAGACACACAAAGAATAGAGAAACAATGGTCCATCCAAATATACATGACAAAGACAGCGAAAGGGCAGGTTGATGTTGCTAGGTGTCATGGAGTCGATTTTGAGTCATAGGACCCTGTGTGAAACAGAACAATAGACTGCTTGGCCTTGAGCCATCCTTACAATTGTTATTGTGTTTCAGCCCATAGTGGATGCCACTGTCAATCCATCTCATTGGGGGTCTTCCTCTTTTTCACTAACTCTCCACTTTACAAAGCACGATGTCCTTCTCCAGGAACTGGTCCCTCCTGTTAACATACCCAAAGTATGAGACATGAAGTCTGGCCATTCTCACTTCTAAGGAGCACTCTGGATGCACTTCTTCCAACACAGATTTGTTTGCTCTTCTGACAGTCCATGATACTTTTAATATTTTCATCTAATACCATAACTCAAATGCATCCATTCTTATATGATCTTCCTTACTCATTGTTCAACTTTCACGTGCATACGAGGCAATTGAAAATACAATGATTTGGATCAGGCACATCTTAATCCTCAAACTAATATCTTTATCCTTTGATACTTTAAAGAGTTCTTTTAAAGCAGATTTGCCTAATGCCACATGTCACATAATTTCTTGACTGCTGCTTCCATGAGTGTTGATTGTGGATCCAAGCAATCAATGACCTCAGTTATATATGTTATTTATTGGTCCAGTTGTGAGGATTTTTGTTTTGTTTACATTGAAGTGAAATCCATAGTGAAGCCTGTAGTTTTAGATCTTCATCAGTAAGTATTTCATGTCCTCTTCGATTTCATCAAGTAGGGTTGTATCACTGTTAATGAGTCTTCCTCCAATCTCGATACCATGTTCTTCTTCATATAATATAGCTTCTTAGATTATTTGCTCAGCATACGGATTTAATAAATGCGGTGAAAGGATACAACCCTAATGCACACCTTTCCTGATTTTAAACCATTCAATATTCCCTTGTTCTGTTCGAATAACTGACTCTTATCTATGTACAAGTTCTGCATAAGCTCAATTAAGTGTTCTGTAATACCCATTCCTTAAATATTATCCATAGTTTGTTAAGAGCCACACAAGTGTAGTTGAAAACCTTTGCATAGTAAATAAAGTACAAGTTAAAGATATTTCTGGTGTTCTCTGCTTTCAGCCAAGATCTGTTTTATGTCAGTAATGATATCTCTAGTTTCATGTTCTTTTCTGAATCTGGTTTAAATTTCTGGCAGTTCCATGTGAATGTACTGCTGCAATTCTTTCTGATGTATCTTCAGCAAATTTTACTTACATGTGATATTGGTAATATTGTTTGATGATTTCTGCATTCCATTGGGTTACCGCTCTTTGGAATGGGCACAAATAAGGATCTCTTCCAATCGTTTATTCATGTAGCTGTCTTCCAAATTTCTTGGCATAGACAAATAAGCATCTCTGGAGCTTCATCAGTTTGCTCAAAGATTTCAGTTGGTATTCCATCAATCCCTTGAGCTTTGTTTTTGGCCAATGACTTGAGTGCAGCTTGGATTTCTTCCTTTAGTACTTCATCATATGCTGCCTCTTGAAATGATTGAAAATTGACCATTACTTTTTGGTACAGTGACCCTGTATTCCTCCCAATTTTCTTCTGATGATTTTTGTATCATACAACATTTTACCCATAGAATCGTTCTATTGCAAGTTGAGCCTTACCTTTTCTCTTTAGTTTTTTCAATTTGAGAAATGCTGAACCTGAACATATTATTTCCTTTTGATTTTCTAACTCCACATCTTTGTACATTTCATTATAATACTTGACTTTGTCTTCTCGAGCTTCCCTTTGAATTTTTCTGTTCAGCTCTTTTACTTTCTCATTTCTTCCATTTACTTTAATTTCTCTATGCTCAAGAGCAAGTTCTAGAGTCTCTTATGACATACAGTTTGGCCTTTTCTTTCTTTTCTGTCTTTTAAATTACCTTTTATTTCTTCATGTATGATGCTTTTGATGACATCCCACAACTTGTCTGTTTTCAGTCATTACTGTTTAATGCATCAAATTTGCTTTTGAGATGCTCTCTAGATTCAGATCATATTTTGGCTCTCATGGACTTCTTTAATTTTCTTCAGTTTCAGCCTGAACTTGCATATGATAAGTTAATGGTCTGTTCCACAGTGTGCTCTGGCCTTGTTTTGGCTGATGATGCTGAATATCTCCACAGTCTCTTCCCATAGATGTAGGCAAGTTGATTCCTGTGTATTCCATCTGGTGAAGTCTAGGTATTTAATCACATTTTATGTTGTTTAAAAAGCAGATATTTGTAATGAATAAGTCATTGGCCTTGCAAAATTCTATCATGCAATATATATTATAATTTTTATCACCAGGGCCGTATTTTCCAATGACTGATCCTTCCTCTTTGTTTTCAACTTTCACATTCAGCCACCAGTAACTACCAATGTACCTTATTTGCATATTTGATCAATTTCTGACTGAAGAAGTTGATATAATTCTTTAGTTTCATCATCACTGGCTTCAGAGGTTGGTACAAATATTTGAATAATATTGGTATTAACTGGTCTTCCTTGTAGGTGGATGGATATTATTATCCTGTACTTCAGGATAGATCTTGAGATGATATTTTGGATGATGAATGTGACATCATTCCTCTTCAAATTGACATTCCTGGAATAGTAAGCCTTATGATTGTCAGGTTCAAAATGGCCGATTTCAGCTCACTAGTGCCTAAGATAATAGATTTTTATGTGTTCGTTTCATTTCTGACAATTTCCAATTTTCCTAGACTCCTGTGCATATTGCTGTTGTTGTTCAATTATGCTGAGTCACTCCTGACTCATAATGAGTCTTTGCAAAGCAGAATGAAACACTGCCTGGCTCTGTGCCATCCTCACAATTGTTTATATGTTGGAGCTGGTGGGTTTGAACTACAGATCTTGCAATTAGCAGCCCAGTGTAACCAGGACTCCTTTATTATAGTTGTTGTTGTTGTTATGTGCCATTGAGTCGGTTCCGACCCATAGCGACCCTGTATAGGGTTTCCGAGGGTGTAAATCTTTACGGGAGTAGAAAGCCTCATCTTTCTCCCGCGGAGCAGCTGGTAGTTTCGAACCACTGACCTTAAGGTTCGCAGCCCGATTCATAACCACTACGCTACCAGAGCTCCTTTTATTATAGTTAGGATCTCAGAAATTAAAAATTCAGAGAAGGTTATGAAAGCAATGAGAAAGAAGCAAGCAGTCACATAAAAAGGATCCTCAAAAGGCAGAATCTCCAGTGAGTAGTATCCAATCTGTCTAGGCAGAGCTGATGAAATGAAATGCAGATGGGTCTCTTGTGATACAATAATGAGTAATTGTTATCAAGACTGATTGTGAGGGCTGGAAATGTAAAGGTAGACGTATTATAGCAAGGAAGGGAGTCATTAACTTTCCAGTCTAGGAGTGGAGGTCCCTAGGACCATCAACGGAGAAGAGCCGAGAGCAGGACCCTACCCAGAGAAGGAGTGATACCTGAGATGGAGGCAGAGACTATGCCATGGAGCGATGGAGCAGCTGGGGACTTTAGATCCAGAGAGGGAGAGCGACTGTGTGCTGAACACTGAGGGGGGGGGCGGGTAGTGTACGGGGTAGGCTTGTAGGGTATACCTTTGGTTGGTTGATAATGCATGGAGGGGATTGTAACCATGGTAATGAAATGATATACTATAGAATGAATGTAAAACTAATGTTCTCCCAAGTAAACTATCATATAATTCACAATAAAACATTTAAAAAACAGATCCTCAATAGGATTAAATGCCAATTTTACCCCAGACACACTGGATTCCAGAAGGCAATGGAATGATATATTTAAATTGCTGAAAGTAAAAGAAAAAAACTGTTACTTATTTATACTATACCAAGTGAAACTATCCTCCAAGAATGAGGGTGAAATGACAACATTGCCAGACAAACAGAAGCTAACTGAGTTCGTATCCACCATGCTATTTCTAAAAGATATACTAATGGGAGTTCCATAGGTAGAATGGAGACACTGGAAAGTAATTCAAAGGTATACATTGAAAAATAAGATCCCTAGTAAAGAGAAATGCATAGACAAACACCAGGGCTAGCAATAAGATACTCATGCTTGATGATTCTAAATATCTTGTTATTTATATTTTTAATACAAATATATATATAAGGGGAAGATAAAATTATGTCACAGGGCACAAGAAATATAAAAGCATAATTAGTGGTAACAACAAAAGGTTTTAAGCACTAATTATGTCCTGTAACAACAAAAGGGGTTACAGGAATGGTTTAGATATAGAATTTCTTATATGGTTTGAATTTCAGTTGGTACAAACTTACTTTAGAAATGTTATAGATACAAGCTCTTAAATGTAATCTTCATGGTAACCACTAAGAAAAAAAAAAAAAAATATATATATGAAGAAGTAATGGAACCAAAAATTACTACAGTAGACCAACAAAATACAAAAGCAAGCATTAGTAAAGGACAAACACAAAGAAGGCTTAAGACACACACACACACACACAAATAACAAAATGATAGAAGCAGTTAAAATCTTAGCAGTAATAACTGTGAATGTAAAAGCACACAATTCTCCAATCAAAAGGCAGAGAATGATCCAATTATACGCTGTTTACAAGACATATCTTAAATCCAAGGACACAAACAGGTTGAAAGTGAAAGGAGTGAAAAAGTTTTCCAATGCAAATTATTAAGGGTCTTCTTCTTTTTCCTTTTTTCTCTGACTTTACCAATCAAGGTCCCTGCTGATCATATATCCAAAGACTTGAGATGATGTTTCATCATCCTCACTTTCAAGGAGCAGTTATTCCAAAGCAGGTTGTACTTCTAAAGCAGAATTGTTGATTCATCTGGAAGTTCATGGTATATTTAATAGTCTTTCCTACATCATAATTCCAAGGCACCAATTATTCTTTGGGCTTCCTTAAAAATTGTCCAGCATTTTCAAGCATATGAGGCAATTGAAAATACCATGACTTAGGTCAGGTTCAACTTAGTCTACTACATGACATATTTGCTTTTTAACCCTTTAAAGAGATCTTTTGCCCAAATGCTGTTTCCATGGGTGTTGATTATGGATCTAAGTAAAATTAAATCCTTGGCAAGTTCAATCTTTTCTCTGTTTATTGTGATGTTGCTTATTGGCCCAGTTATGGGGATTTATGTTTACTTTATGTTGAGGTGTGATCCACATTGAAGCTGTAGTCTTTGATCTTCATCAGTAAATATTTTAAGTCGTCTTTGCATCCAGCAAGCAAGGTTGTATCATCTGTATATCACAGGTTGTTAATGAATCTTTGTCCAGTCCTGTAATCCGGTTTCTTTGATTATTTGATCAGTATGTAGACTGAATGTTGTTGTTGTAGTTAAGTGCTACTGAGTCAGTTCCAACTCATAACGAACCTGTATAGCGTTTCTGAGGCTGTCAATCTTTGCAGGAGCAAACACCTCATCTCTGTCCTGCAGAGTAGCTAGTGGGGTCAAATCACTGACCTTGTGGTTTACAGTCCAGTGCTTACCTTACAGAGCCACTGTGCTCCCTACAGATTGAGTAAGTATGGTGAAAGACTACAACCCTGATCCACACCTACCCTGATCTTAAACCACTCAGTATCACCTTGTTCTATTTGAACAAGTGCCTCTTGGTGTACATACAGGTTTCACTAGAGCACAATGAAGTGTTCTGGAATTCCCATTCTTCTCAATGTTATCCATAGTTTGTTGTGATACATGTAATTGAATGCCTTTACATAGGGTCGATTAATCAAAAAGATATAGCAATTATAAATATATATACATCTTATATTGTGGTTGCTAAGTGCTGTCCAGTCAGTTCGGACTCAAAGTGTCCCTGTATAGGGTTTCTGAGGAGCAGTTGGTGGGTTTGAACCACTGATCTTATGGTTAGCAGTCTAGCGCTTATCCTACAGTGCCACACAAGAACTCCACACCCACCATTGGGGAACCTAAATATATAAAGCAAGCACCAATATAATTGAAGACAGAAAGAGATGGTGGTGGTGGTAGTGTGCCTTGGAGTAGACTCATAGCGACCCTGCAAAGGGTTACTGAAGCTGTAATCTTTACAAGAGCAGAAAGCCTCATCTTTCTCCTGTGCAACAGCTGGTAGTTTCGAACTGCTGACCTTGAGGTTAGCAGCCCAACTAGTAGCCACTATGCTACTAGAGCTCCTTACAGAAATAGATTGTTGTTGTTGTTGTTAAGTACCATGGAGTCGGTTCTGACTCATAGTGACCCTGTACAGGGTTTTCGAGGCTGTAAATCTTTACAGGAGGAGAAAGCCTCATCTTCTGTCTCCTGCGAAACAGCTGGTAATTTCGAACTGCCGACTTTGTGGTTAGCAGCCCGATTCGTAACCACTACGCTACCAGAGCTCCTTACAGAAATAGATAGTACAACAATAATAGTTAAGGAGCTCTTGTAGCATTGTGGTTACGAATTGGGCTGTGAACCTAAGGTCAGCTGTTCAAAACTACCAGCTGTTCCGACAGAGAAAGATGAGGCTTTCTGCTCCCATAAAGATTTATAGCCTCGGAAACCCTGTACAGGGTCGCTATGAGTTGAAACCTACTCCACGGCACATAACCACCACCACCACAAAAATAGTTGAACTCTTTAGTGTGCTACATTTGGAATTGGATAGAACATCTAGAAAGAATATCAACAAGGAAACAGAGGATTTGGACAACCATAAAGCAACTAGACTTAACTGACATACAAGAAGGCTTCAAAAGTTCATGGAAAAAATCAGTTATCTATTAATTCCAATTTTTCCATAAACTTTTTTAAGCCTCCTCATATATAGAGCACTCAACTCAAAGACCGTATAATAGAAATTCTACTCTAGTGCACATGGAAAGATCACATTTTAGGTTACCAAACAAATCTTGATAAATGCAAACACTAAAACCATGCAAAGCATTCTATTTGACCACAATAGATTGAAGCTGGGAATCAATCACAGGAAAAAACACACACACAACAAACCCACAAAACTGTAAAATATACATATATATGGAAATTAAACAACACATGATTAGATTACCAATGGGACAAGGAAGAAATACAAAAAGTCACAAATTTCTTAGAGTCCAATGAAAATGAAAAACCAACATACCAAAACTTTTCAGAGGGAAACTTAAAATTAACAGCCTAATTGAACAATCGAAATAACTAGAAAGAAAGAAAAAAAAATCTGTGCCTAAATATACCAGAAGAAAGGAAATAACAAAGATCAAACCAGACATAAAATTGAAATCAGAAAAATAGAATCAATAAAATCAGAAGTTGGGGTTTTGAAAAGATCAATAAAATCAGAAGTTGGGTTTCTGAAAAGATCAATTAATAAATTGGCAAAGAAAAGATGAGAAAAGATGCAAATGACCAAAATTAAAAAATGAGAGGTGCATTATAGCTTATTTGATAGCAATAAAGAGAATTCTGACAAAATATTACGAACTACTTTATGATTACAAACATGAAATGGAAAATATCTTAGATACACACTGCTTATCCAGACTGACTCAAGAGGTAATAGAAAATCTCAAGAGATCCAAAACAAATGAAGTAATCAAACCATTGATCAAAAACCTTCCAATAGATGGGATTCATTGATTCAATAGTAGTTATTATCATACCTGATTGTGATGGTCACAACTATAAAGGTAGAGGTTGTGTAACAAAAAGGGGAAGTAGCTCATCTTGCATTCCAGGAACAGAGGACCCTAGGACAATCAAGAGCATGAGCTGAACGTGGGACCCTAACTAGAGAAGCTGCGACACCAAAGATGGATGGCATCGAGAGACTGAGCAGCTGACAACTCTAGACTCATGAAAAGAGAAAGGCTGTGTGCTGGCAGCCAGGAGACTGAATTCTAGAATGTGCCCTGTGGTTGTTTAAATGATTATATATCCCTGCGTGCCTTTTTTTTATACATGCACTACAGGGTAGAGACTCATTGACATGGGTGACGGGGCAGGCAATACACAACCAGAGAAAGATTGGCAGAGGAAAAGATTGGGGTGGCCAGAGACACAGGGAGGAATGCAATGGTTGGAGTGAATTGAGGTAAATGCTATTAACTGTTGGCGCATGGAAGGGATTGCAACCATATAATGAAGCAAAGTATATGACTTGTTGAATATAAAACTAATGATCTGCTCTGTAAACCTTCATTTGATTCACAATAAAAAGTTAAAATAAACAACAACAACAAATGCATCCCAACAGCAGAAAGTTCTGGACCAGATGGATTCTCTGAGAAATTATACCAAACAAATATTTATAGATGAAAGACAGAGAAGAAAAGAATACTTCACATTTCTTTCTATCAAGCAAACAACAACCCTGATAACAAACCAAACAAAGATACCATAAAAAAAGAAAACTACATGCCAATATCTTATATAAATATAGATGCAAAAATCTTCATCAAAAACTAGTGAACAGAATCCAACAGCATATGAAAAGAGTCATACGGAATAACCAAGTGGGACTAGTTCCAGGAATGCAGGAATGGATTAACATTAGAAAAATCAATCAATACTTATTAACAACAACACTTAACAAGCAACAACATAATAAACCACATCAATAGAACAAAGGCAAGGAACCACTTGATCATTTCTATGGGTGCAGAAAAAAAAACATTTGATAAAATCCAACATCCTTTCTTGATGAAAAACCTAACAAACAGATGGGATGTTCCTCTATAGGATTCAAAAAGCCAATATTGTACTTAATGGAAAGACTGACAGCTTTCTTTTTGAAATTGGGAATAAGACAAGGGTGCTCACTCCTACTACTTCTATCCAATGTATATTAAAAGTCCATGTTAAGTTGTTAAATGCTGTACCGTTGATTTCAACTCATAATGACACTGTATAGGGGTTCCGAGGATCAGCTGGTGGATTTGACCTGCTTCTTTCAGTTAGCAGTCCAATGCTTATCCTACAGCACAACACCAGGACTCCATTAGAAGTCTTAACTAGGGCAATAAGAAAAGAAAAAGAAATAAAAAAGTATCTAGTTTGGAAAACAAGAAGTAAAATCAGCTCTATTCCTGGATGATATGATCCTATATATAGATAATCCCAAGAGTCTACAAGAAAAACTCTGGAGCTAATAGAGAAATTTAGCAAAGTTGCAGGGTAAAAGGTCAACAACCAAAAATCATTTGGGTTCCTGTTACCACAGAAAAGAGAAATATGAAAGGGAAATTAGGGAAACAATTCCATTTCCTATAGCATCTAAGAGAATAAAATATTTAGGAATAAATCTAACCAGGGACGTGAAAGATTTATATAATCCATATTAATAAACACTGCTGAAAGGTATTAACTTACTGTCATTGAGTCAATTCCAGCTCATAGCGACACTTTATGGGACCAGGAAGCCTAATCTTTCTTTCACCAGAGTGACTGGTGGGTTAAAAAAGATTTCAATAAATGCAAAGCTCTTATATGCTCATAAATTGGAAGGGTTAATACTATTAAGATGTTGATTCAACTCAAAGTGACCTATATATTCAAAGTAAACCTGATAAAAATTTCAACAGCCTTATTTTCATAAATAAATAAAAATCAATTCTCAACTTTGTAGGGAAAGATAAGAGACTCTGAATAGCTAAAACAATGCTGAAAGAGAACAAAAATAGGAGGAATTTCTGATTTTAAAACATAACGGACAACTACATTAGCAAAGACCAAGGCTCTGGAAATTGATGAAATACAAATTGAAATCTTTCAACATACTGATGCAACACTGGATACACTCACTTATCTATGTCAAGAAATTTGAAAGACAGTTTACCTGGCCAACTGACTGGAACAGATCTATATTTGTGTCCATTCCAAAGAGAGGTGACCCAACAGAATGTGAAATCATAGAACAATATCATTAATATAACATGCAAATAAAGTTTTGTTAAAGATACTTTTAAAATGCTTGCAACAGTACATTGACAGGGTTCAAGATGATTCAGATGAGGACATGTAAAGAGGGATATAATTGCTGATGTCAGATGAATCTTGGTTGAAAGCAGAGAATACCAGAAAGATGTTTACCTGTGCTTTATCTAAAGATCATGACAACCTATAGATAGCAGTGTTAAGAATGGGTATTCCAGAGCACTTAAATGTGTTAATGAGGAACTTCTACATAGACCAGGAGGCAGTCGTTCAAACAGAACAAGGGGATACTGAATGGCTTAAACGCAGGTAAGGTAAGCACCAAGATTGTATTCTTTCACCATAAGTATTCAGTGTGTATACTGAGTAAATAATTTGAGAAGCTTGTATGATATGAAGAAGAACATGGCATCAGGATTAGAGGAAGACTCATTAACAACCAGCAATATACAAATGATGCAACCTTGTTTGTTGGAAATGAAGAGGACTTAAAATACTTATTGATGAAGATCAAACACCACAGTCTTCAGTATGGGTTGCACCTCAATGTAAAGAAAACAAAAATCCTCACCGCTAGACCAAAAATAAAATCATGATAAATGGAGAAAAGATTGAAGTTGTCTAAGACTTAATTTTGCATGGATCCACAATCAACCCTCATGGAAGCAGCAGTCAAGAAATCAAATCATGCATTACATTTGGCAAATCTGCTGCACAAGACCTCTTTAAAGTGTTCAAGAGTAAGATGTCAGTTTGAGGACTAAGGTGCACCTCACCCAAGACATGGTATTTCCAATCACCTCATATGCATGTGAAAGTTGGACACTGAATAAGGAAGGCCATAGAAGAATCGATGGATTTGGGTTATGGCATTGGAGGAGAATATTAAAAGTACCATGGACTTCCAGATGGAAAAAACAAATCTGTGCTGGAAGTACAGTCAGAATGTTTCTTAGAAATCAGGATGGCAAGACTTGTTTCTCATACTGTAGCCATATTGTCAGGAGGGACCATTCCCTGAAGAAGGTCATCATGCTTTGTAAAGTGGAGAGTCAGCAAAAAATAGAAAGACCTCATCAACAACATGAATTGTCACAGTGGCAGCAGCAATGGGCTCAAGAAGGACTTCAAGAATGGTGCAGGACTGGGCAATGTTTCATCCAGTTGTGCATAGGGTCATTACAAGTTGGAACTTACTTGATAGCACCTAACAATAACACCAATGCATGTCCAACAATCCATCATCACCATCATTAACACGACATGTAGACACCTGTTGACCAATGTTGTAAGATGTACTTCTTGAGTGCTACTGTTATTAAAGTTTCTACTGTGTGGAAAATATCATCTTTAGAAGGAGAAAAGAATAAATCTTACTCACAGAAAAAAATCAGTGGCAAAAAAAAATGTTAAGAGTTATCCGAAGCTGTTGAAGAGCTTTAGTTCCAGTTGTTTCTGAGGATTTGAATGCCGTAGAGCCCAGAGAAGCAAAAAATAAAGGGTAGAATACATATTTACTGGAGTCCTGGTGTGGTGCTGTGGGTTAATGCACTGGACTGCAAAGCCATTTGAACTGCAAGGTCGGAGGTTCAAGCTCACAAGCTGCTCCTCAGAAACCCTATACAGGGTCACCAGGGGTCGGAACCAACTCTACAGCATTTCACAACACACATTTACTACACTCAGTGGTACTTAGCAACAACAACACATTTATAAAGGAGACATTGTGGCCCAGTGGTTTAAGCATCGGTATGCGACAGAAGTGTTAGGGGTTCAATCCCATCAGCTACTCCACAGGAGAAAGATGAGGCTATATGTTGCTGTAACAAGCTTTAGTCTTAGAAGCCCCATGGAGCAGTTCTATTCTGTCCTATAGGGTTGCTATGAGTTGGAATCAATTCAGTTCAGTAGCGGGTTGGCATTTATGTGTGATTATCTTGGGAGGGATGTAATTTTACAGAAAACAGATATGTTAGCAGAACCTAAGTTCTTCCTCTTGAAAAAAATTATACAATGCATGACTTTTTTTCATATTTGTTGTTGTTGTTGTTAAGTGCTATTGAGTCAGTTCTGACTCACATAGGGTTTCTGAGGAGTGGCTGGTGAGTTTGAACGCTGCAGTCAAGTGCTTATCCTACAGCACCATTCAGTCCATATAAATACTGCTTGCCTACTGTTCTTGCATTTTGTTATCAGCATTAATTTATCGTTTATGTGAATGTAGTATATTCTTGCAAATATTTGTACATATATAAACATATATACACATATACTTATATATGTAAACATACTTAGCTTCCTTACAACATGGCAGCCTCTGGGTAATTTGGCTTGTTACATAGCAGATCAGGTATCCAAGAACAAGTTTTCTATAGAAGAAGGCAGAAGGAGCATTGCCTTTTATGACTTACTCTTGAAAATCACCAGATCATTTCCAGCTCATCTTGTGGATTACAAATGAGTTTGTTACAAGCCCATTCAGATCAAATGAGATGGGAATTAGAGTTTACCTATTGACACTAACTTCTAGAAGAACAAACAAATCTGTGTTGGAAGTACAGTCAGAATGCTCTTTAGAAGCAAGGATGACAAGACTTAATCGCCCATAAATTGGACATGTTACCTGGAGGGACCAGTCTTGGGAAAAGGACATTGGGCTTGGTAAAAGACTCTCAATGAGATAGATTGGCCCAGTGGCATCAACAATGGGTTCCAGCATAACAATGATTGTGAGGATGGCACAGGACTGGGCAATGTTTCGTTTTGCTGTGCCTCGTGTCGCTAAGAATCGGAACTGACTTGATGGCACCTAACAATGACAATTGACATGGGATTGGTGATGACCCAGAAGCTAAGGTTCAAAGAGACTTCAAGGTTGCTTAGTGTAAACAATAATTGGCAAAATCAGGTTTTTATTGGAAGATAACATTTGTGATCTATATATCACTGTTCAGTGTTTGCAACAAAATGAATGAGATGAAATTATATCATGGTAAAAAATGGAAGTGTACATCTTGATATAGTAATAATATTTTATATCTTCTCAATTCAAAACTTGATTTCGATGTCTTTTGATCTCCTTGGGACCTTTCACTGTTGTCTCTCTGAATTAAATTCCTATATCTTGGTTGTTGTGAACTATATTCACCTTTAAGAAAATACCTTAATCAAATACAATATTAGAACATATTTCCCATTGCAAAAAAATTACAAAATGAGATTTGTGTTGCACAATTTAATGATATCTTGTGGAATCACTTTTCAGAAGATGTAAGTTTTCCATGAGGGTTTGCATCACTGCTGAGCAGAATTTTGTCTGAGGTGCTGCTCATTTCTCAGCATGCCCAATGCTGAAGGTTTAACCCGGCAGCAGCTGAGTGTTGTTAGTGTGGACATATATCTTCAGAGAAACCAAAACAAGAGCTCTCTTTTTTGATGATTTTCAAGGTCTGAAGGAAAAAAAGAACCTTAATCAAAGTATGATTCAAGAAGCAATAGGAAAGGAAGACCGCTTAAGGGAAATAAGACCCAATATATCCAGACTACACTCCCAGCTAACGTTACTCAAGGTATAAGTAGATTTGTGTTATCTTTCAGTAACCCAGAAATTAATTGGAACTTAATCCAACAGCATTTTAGGAGGTTGTGGAACAATATACACTTGTCTGGGGATATTCATCAGCTACATGCTCAAATTTATGATATAAGTAATTCTCAAAGTGAACACTGAGTGGCTACTCATTTGCTACCCCTGCTAGAGAGTAAGATCCCCTAAGAACTTGATTGAACCTCAGCATAGTGATCCTGCTTGGTCACCTTAGAGCAGGTGGTGGGCCGGCAACGTCGGGTGCATGGGGTCCCCAGCTGATCACCTCCCTCCCTGCCTTCCTTGGATGGCGGCTGTTTATGCTGGATGTGTGGCCAGAGACGGGTAAGGATCACGTGGAACCTCGGCTACTTAAGACAGAGCCATTGCCATGCTGCAATGAGTCTCAATGACTGGTAAGATTGAGGAATTCGCACTGACCACCTAAGACAGGCAGCGTCCCTTAAACAATCAACAAATAAGGAGGATTCAGATGCAAACAGTGCAGACCCGGTCAGGAGGCCAAGCCCCTGTGGGCCCAAGCGTTGTTGACCGTCCAAACCATAGGCTCTGAGGATCAGACTCTAGCCACCTAGTAGACATAGCAAACTGTCCCTCATCTGATTATTCAGTAATGCTTGTTAGTAATCTCATACATGAGCCCTGGATATCCACAGACAAATGTAAAAACCTTCCCTAAAAGCCGAGACTGTGTATTCCAAAAAGCCAAGGCCCCCCCCATCCAAAAAAAAAAAAAAAAGCTAAAGAGGATAGAGAGAAACACTGTAAACTGATGATATATGGTGGGGATAATAATCAATGTAATGAAACAATCTATATGAATGGTTGAATGTGAAGCTGATGATGTGCCCTGTAAACTTTCACTCAATGCAAAATAAAAACATTTAATTAAAAAAAAAGAAGCAATAGGATTTTCAAGTTCAGTAGTTGAAATGAAGGCTTGTTATTCCCAGAACAGCAAATGGCTTCACTAGGTCAACTAGGGCATGTTGCTTCTCAGGTGCATGAATGGTATAGGTAGCAATGGACTGGCATCTGAAGAATGGAAGGATTCAATGCCAAAAGCAAACATCATGGCTCTCTGAATTATAGAAGCAGATGTTTCATGCCTTGCTTATAAATTGTTATTGTTGTTAAGTTCTGTTGAGTTGATTCTGACTCCTAGCTACCCTGAATAGGGTGTCTAAAGAGCATTTGGTGGGTTTGAACTGCTAACCTTGTGGTTCACAGTCCAGTGCTTATCCTACAGCACCATACCAGGAGTTTATAAATTGGAAGTCACTAAATAACTTATCATTAAAGCCAGATTCAGGTTAATTCATCCTCAATAGCCATAACCAAAGTTGTCCTGTAACCAATTTAGGCCTACCTAACAAAGTATCATATAAAAAGGATTCTAGACATGGCTGTTTTTAGATTTGTTTGGTTGACTTCTCACTATGACTCTTTTGCCTATATTTAGACTTACCAAACACATCCATCTTTTTCTAAGACAAAACTCTTCTTTCCAGACTGTTCATATTTTTTTCATTCTTAATAAATACAGAAGGCCTACAGTCATTTAACCTAGTTTTATGTGCAATATATACCAAAATGCTGCACAAGACCTTTTTAAAGTGTTGAAGAGCAAGGATGTCAGCTTGAGGACCAAGGTGCGCCTGACCCAAGCCAAGGTATTTTCAATAACCTCATATGGATGCGAAAGCTGGACAGTGAATAAGGAAGATTGTAGAAGAATTGATGCCTTTGAATTGTGGTGTTGGAGAATACTAAAAGTGCCATGGGCTGCCAAAAGAACAAATAGATCTGTTTTGGAAGAAGTGCAGCCAGAGTGCTCCTTAGAAGCCAAGATAGCCAAACTTCGTCTCTCATACTTTGGACATATTGTCAGGAGGGAACAGTCGCTGGAGAAAGATATCATGTTCGGTAAGATGGAGGGTCAGGGAAAAAGAGGAAGAACCCCAGAGAGATGGAGTGGCAAAGTGGCAGCATCAATGGACTCAAGCGTGGCAACAGTAGTGAGGTTGGCCCAGGATGGGACATTGTTTCGTTCTGCTGTGCATAAGGTTGCTATGAGTCGGTGCCGACTCGATGGCACCTAACAACAACATATACCAGAATAATAAGAATTAATAGGTATGTTTTGAGAAGATTCATAGAAATCCTAACTCCTGCACCAGTGAATGTGACCTTGTATGTGGCAATAGGAATTTTCTTTGCAGATGTTATCAATGAAGGAAATCCTATTAGGAGTCCTGGTGTGGCATTGTGGGTTAATGCGGCAGACTGCAAAGCTGTTTGAACTGTAAGGTCGGTGGTTCAAGCTCACCAGATGCTCCTTGGAAACCCTATACAGTGTCGCTATGCGTCATCATCGACTCGACGACACTTACCAACAACAACAACATTGGAGTAGAGCAGGACCTAATCTTAATCTATGTTGAGTGGAATCTTATAAAAGAGAATGGCAGGCACATAACAGAGTCATAACATATAGAAGCCATGTGAAGATACATCAACAAGCAAAGGAATGCCAAGGATTGCTTACATTGGTATGGCACTGTGGTTTAACACGCCAGACTGCAAAGCTATTTGAACTGCAAGGTTGACAGTCCAGGCTCACCAGCTGCTCCTCAGAAATCCTATACAGGGTCACTGTGGTTTGGAACTGACTTGTCAGCACTTCACAACAACAACTGGATATTAGTTAGACAAGAGGCATAGAACAGTTCCACTCTCAGAGCCCTCAGAGGGAACCCACACAGATGATAATCATGATTTGGACTTTTTGCATTTAAAACTGTGAAAACATATATTATGTTCTGGTTCTGGTCAAGAACCAGAGATTAGATGGAGTCGATCCAGATGCATAATCTAAAGCAAGAGAGAAAACTTTGTCAAAGTGTTTCTGTAGTCTCCCAGGATTTGCTCAGCTCAGATACAGAGATGCAAATTGGAGTGCACTGGGACTCAAGTCGTCAAGGTGGCTTCCCAAGTCCTGGCCTAGGAATCTTTTAATGAGGTCTTCTAGGGCAGTACTTCAGATCTGATGACTTGGTATTTGTCAGGATGATTCAGCACAAGAACTAGTCTTCCTGTGCATCCTTGTTTGGAAGAGGCATCAACAAAGATGGCATTTTGCCCGTGTCCAGAGAATTAATGGAGTCCTGGTGTGGCACTATAGGATAAATACTGGACTGCTAACCACGATGTAAATGGTTCTAACCCACCAGCTGGTCCCTGGAATCCCTACACAGGGTAGCTATGAGCTACATCTGAATGACACATAACAACAGCAGGGCACTAATGAAGGTGTGTTTTAGCCATGTGAAGAAGTCAAAAGCTCAGTTTGAGAACACAGCTTTCCTCACACATCATGCATGTTGTTGTTGTTAAGTGCCGTTGAGTTGGTTCTGACTCATGGCAACCCTGTATAGGGCTTCAGAGGAGCAGCTGGTGAGCTTGAACCACCAACCTTTCAGTTAAAACTGATCTTGCAGTCCAGAGCATAAACCCGCAGGCCAATTCTGGCCCCAGCCACTTATGTGACCCCAGCCTCCTGCTTTTCTTAATGAAGCAGGAAGCTGGCAGTTTGCCTATAAGGGAACAGCCTAAAACACAAAGTTAGTTCTTGTTTTAACACAGATTTCAAAGATGATGGCTAATTTTCAGACCACGTTCCGAAGGAAACTAAAGAGTTGCACCCTCTATAAGGCAGGGATTCAAGATACATCACACCTTAATCCTCCCTCATTAGCTTAAGAGGCAACTCATTCCAAAATGGGCCCATAACTACAGGCATGAAGGCTAAGATTTATAATACATCACAAAATGGAGGATTGTGATGAGAAGGGCCATCTTAAATTATTCATTGAATGGTAGTTACCCAGTCTGCTTCCAAATGGTTATAACCTTCAAAGCCCTATGAAGTACAGTTCTACTCTGATACACATGAGAGGTCACCATGAATTGAGTCAATTCAATAGCAACTGGTTTAAATTTAGAGAAGTAGATCACCAGGCCTTTCTTCTATGGTGTTGATGGAAAGATTTTAACTGCCAAACTTTCAGTTAGTTGAAGTTGTTAAGTATCGTCAAGTCACTTCCTACTCATAGTGACCTTAAATAAGGTTTCTGAGGAGTGACTTGTGGTTCAAACTGTTTTTGCAGTCCAGCACATTAACCCACAGCACCACACTTGGGTACAAACTATTTGTACTACCTGGGTACATGGAATAGGACTCAGGGATCTGTATTTTATAAGTACCCTGGGAAACTTTAGTCCTAGAATAACACTATAAGTAGGGCATGCCATGGAGTCCTGTATAGCACTTGTAGGATAAGAGTAGACTGCTAACCACAAATTTGGCAGTTCAGTCCCACCTTGGGAATCCTATACAGAACCACTTTGAGACAGAACCGACTTGAAGGTACTTAACAACAACAACAACAACAACAACTACAACAACAGGGCAGGCCACTCAATAAAGAAAAAATGAACAGTAATAACAGTTTTCAAAAAGTATACAAAAATCAAACATGAGCAGATATTCTTTCAGTATCTTCAAGAAATTAATGTAAGAAAAGCCACATAACTGTGAGTGGGGTTGCCAGTGGATTTGGCCACATGATTTTTCTTTATAGTTAGCAGAGCTGCTTCACACAAAATAACCCCAAAATTTTACAAATTGTATTTTTCTAGAAGTGGATCCTGTCCTATGAGTCATTGGAAAATCCAAATATTTAGAATAAACCATATAAAATTGTTCATTTTTTACTGCTTTTGGCCTACACCAATGTACATTTCATATGGTTCAATCTAGTAGTATAATTGTTTCTATTATCAAAATGCCTAAGGTGGTTCCAACTCTATGTCTTAAATGTTCTTCCATATACTTATTATTGTAAAAGTAAAGTATAATGGTCTAAGCTAGAGCTATGATGTCCACAACTGAAAAACAATGAATTGAAATATTTTATGGGCCAGTGTGCTGGGGATATGAATCATTTAATAACATAGTGTGCTTTAAGAGATATTTCCCAAATTCCACTTGGACATTCTCATATTGCATTGAATTATATAGATCTGAAACATTATTTAAGCATACACATCTTAACAGTTAGAAAGGTAGCAAGATTGAATTAAAAACCAACCAAATGTCAGTTTTTAAATTACAAAAGTGTCTACAATCAGACATGGATTTATTTCTAACTCTGTAGCAGGTAATACGATTCTTATCTATCCCTTTTCCATTACTTTCTCATATAAACAAATGAGTTCCTTTAGGTATTTTTTTTCCTTTCTATACAATAGCATGAGAATAATCTATTCTTTTGAAAGTGTCAAGTCTTAACTATCTAATTTTGAGTGCTTACATAATGAATACTAACTGACCCCATGTGGACTCAGGCAAATGCTACTTCTTCCTAGGCACTAAAGTCTCTCCCTAACTTTTTAAAAAAATGTTTTATTGTGAATTATATGATAGTTTACATGGGAGAACATTAGTTTTACATTCGCTCTATCGTATATCGTTTCATTGCCATGGTTACAATCCCCTTCATGTATCATCAACCAACCAAAGGATATACACTGCAAGCCTGCACCCCGGTCATCAGCATACAGGCCTTCTCCCTCTCTGTATCTAAAGTCTCCAGCTGCTCCATCTCTCCACGTCATCATCTCTGCCTCCGTCTCTGGCATCAGTGCTTCTCTGGGTAGGGTCCTGCTCTCCACTCTTCTCCACTGATGGTCTCAGGGACCTCCGCTCCTAGACTGCAAAGTTAATCACTCCCCTCCTTTTGCTATAAAACTTCTACCTTTACATTTCCAACCCTCACAATCAGTCCTGATAACAATTATTCACTGTTGTATCACAAGAGACCTATCTGCATCTCCCTAACTTCTTGAGTAAGTCCTGGTCACACAGAGGTTAAGCACTCTGCTGCTAACTGAAAGACTGCTGGTTTGAAGCCATTGCTACCATAAAGACTTACAACCTGGAAAAACCTATAGAGGGGCTATGAGTAGAAATAAACTCAAGAGTAATGTGTTATTTTATTTTTGGCACTTTCTTTTTCCGTGGGACTATGGTTTCTTTACATTTTGCTATCTCAAACCTATCCATTGGCTTTAGCTGGTGATGGATGTCAGGCCCTCTTCTAGTAGCAACATTGGTCTCTCTGTGGGTCAACCACCTCTCCACACTCACACGTTGCTCAATTGTTGATCAGTACTGAGGTTTGTGTCTGTACCATCCATGTCTGTTGTTGTTTTTAAGTGCTGTTGAGTTGGTTCTGACTCATAGAGACCCTATGTAGGGTTTCTGAGGAGAAGCTGGTGGGTTTGAACTGATATGTTGATAGCAGTCCTGTGCTTATCCTACAACACTACACCATGTCTGTTTCACTCACTGGACTGTTCAAAATGTCTGGAACTCTCCCCAGAAAGGTAAACATCTCCCCAGAAAGGTAAAGCATTGTCTGCTTTCAGCCAAGATCCACCGGACATCAGCAATGATATCCCTCGCTCTACATCTTCTTCTGAATCCAGCTTGTACCTCTGGAAGTTCTCTGTCAATATGTACTTGCAGTCATTTCTGTGTTACTTTTAGTAAAACATTACTCGCATGGGATATCAAAGATATTGTCCGATGATTTTGCATTCTGTTATGTCACCTCTCTTTGGAATGGGCATAAATATGGATCTCTTCCAATCAGTTGGCCAGATAGTTGTCTTCCAAATTTCTTGGCATAGATGAGTGAGTACCTCCTGTGACACCTAACTTTCTTGAAAGATTTCAATTTTTATTCCATCAATTCTCGGTTCCTTGTTCTTTGTCAATTATTTCAATGCACCTTGGACTTCTTCCTTCAGTATCATTGGCTCTTGATCATATGCTACCTCTTGAAACAGTTGAACATCAACCATTTCCTTATAATGGTTGCTGTTCTTGTTGTTAAGTGCCATCGAGTTGGTTCCGACCCATGGCGACCCTGAACAGGGTTTCCGAGGCTGTAAATCTTTACGGGAGCAGAACGCCTCATCTTTCTCCCTGCGGAGAAGCTGGTAGTTTCAAACTGCTGACCTTGCGGTTCGCAGCCTGATTCATAACCACTATGCTACCAGAGCTTAAAGGATATTTAATTTTATGGAGGCAAAAGAAACGGATTCAGTCAGAACATGATTATTTATGGATATTTAGTATCTATGTAGTAGGGTAAGGAACTAACAGGGATCCATCACTTGCCATATATTACACTCTTTACTTATATCTTGTTAATTAAATTTATTACATTAGTAAGATGGTACCCCAATCATAGTTGTTTCAGTCACTTCATATGCAAGGATAATGAGAAAAGGAGACTGAAGAAGATTTAATACATTTAAACTGTGATGTTGGTGAAGAATATTGCATGTATGGTGGATTGCCAAAATAATGAACACATGAGTTTTAGAAGAAATAAAGCCAGAATGCTCCTTAGAAGCAATGGTGGTAAGACTTCAATTTGTTTACTTTGGGCACACCATCAGGAAACACCAACACTGAAAAAGGACATCATATTTAGTAAAATAGAAGGTCAGTGCAAATGCAGGAAAACTTCAGTGAGATGGATTGACTTAATACCTCCAACAACTGATTAATAGCAACAACTACAAAAATGATCTTGAGGCTAGTGCAGGACTAAGCAACATTGTATTCTATTGTGAATGGGGTTACCATGAGTTGGAGTTCTTTGGACACCAACTAAAAACAATATTCATACCATTTTTTATAGATGAAGCATTGGGGCTATAGAATGTTGACTAACAAAGGGGCATGAGGAAACTTTTTGGAATGATCGATATGCTCATTATCAACATATTATTTGTTGTTATTAGCTGCCATCAAGTGTGCTCCAACTCATAGTGACTCTATGCTCAACAGAACAAAGCACTGCTCAGTCCTGCCCCATCTTCATGATTTTTGTTACACTTTAGCCCATTGCTGCTGCCACTGCGCCAATCCAACTTGTTTGGGGTCTTCCTCTTTTTTGATGACTCTCCACGTTACTAAACATGATGTCCTTTTCTAGGAACTAGTCCCTCCTGATAACATACATGTGCCAAAATGTATTGAAATGTAAGTTCTAAACACATGTACTTAATTTCCTGCCAATTATGCCTCATTAAAACTGGAAATGCAAAAGGAATGTTAAATATCTTGTATAAGATAATATCAATAAAAATCAGTTCTACCTATTCATTTCTAATACTTATGTTCCTGTCCACCAAGATATGCTGCAGAGTATTTCAGAAATAAATCATAGCTTATGGGATGAAAGGAGATAAAGTGAAAAAGAAGATGCACATGCATTTTAGTTTTCCTGAGACTGTTGGCGTCTTTTCCTGATAGGCAAACCCAGACAAGACGAAAATATGGTCCAAACTCAGTTTGTCTGATTTCAGGTAGCCTATATTGATCTGTTCTGTTATGGAGTCCTAGTGTAGTGCTGTAGAATAGGGACTAAACTGAATCAATAGCACTTAGCAGCATTATTTGTTTCTGGGGACAGAAATACTGACAACAGTGGTAGGGTCACTCCTGATGAGATCTCTTCTTTAAGAGATTCACAGATCACATTCACAGATCACATTCCTATACTGAGGGTAGTTATTGGTCCAAAGGAGTCTTGGCATGGCACTGGGGTTAATGTGCTGGATAGCAAAGTAGGTTTGAACTGCAAGGTCAGCGGTTCAAGCTCACCAGCCATTCCTAGGAAACCCTACACAGGGTCTCTATGGGTTGGAACCTACTCAACAGCACTTAACAACAACAACAACATTGGTCCAAAAGAGATTGAGATAGTCATTGGCCTTGGAAGAAAATGCAAGCAGTTCAATACCAAAACACGAAGTTGGAACCCGTTAGAGCTCAGACTGAATATATTATTCAGTTCTACTCACATAATGCATGTGGTATGAAGTATGAGATTCTCAAGAAATATTTTTGGAGAATAAATTAGTAAAGAACCAATTTGAAAAAAATAATCTGATTATCTTTTCTATTAGATTTATATTCAAAAGTTAGAACACTTTGTTATTGTTGTTAAGTGCCGTTGAGTCGATTCCGACCCATAGTGACCCTGAACAGGGTTTCCAAGGCTGTAAATCTTATCGGGAGCAGAAAGTCTTATCTTTCTCCCGCGGAGCAGCTGGTAGTTTCGAAACTGCTGACTTTACGGTTCGCAGCCCGATTCGTAACCACTAGGCTACCAGAACACTTTGTTGTTGTTAAGTGCCGTCGAGTCGATTGCGACCCATAGCGACCCTGTACAGGGTTTCCGAGGCTGATATGTTATAATATTTATTTTGGAAAAAGATAGAGATGATCAGCTAAAATAATATAGAGAAATGATCTAAAGACTTCAATGATCTATGCTTCCTTTGTGAGCTAAGATCGTGTCAATTACATTAGAAGCAGCTCTTCTAGGCATCTGCATTTTTCAATAAAATCGTGACTTTTATCAAGGGACAGATTTAGCTGCATTAACAGAGAGAATAATATTACATTAGCTTCAGTTTCTTCTGTTAACTCTTCCACAAAACTCAGCTTGTCATAACTTCTCCAAGGAAATGTTTGCTTCCATTTTTGTAGTTAGTTACATTTTCATATTTATTAAGGGTTAAACCTTTAGACACTCTAGCTACATTTCACATTATAGCACATAAATCAAATCATGAGATATGCCAAAATAATTTCCAAAATTAGATGGAAAAATTTTTCTACTATGAAACCTGAAAAACAGTTGCCTTAAATAAAAAGAAAGATAAATATTTTATACCATTATGATGAAAGAAGCTTAGCAAAATTGAAATGCTATTTATTTTCAGCAATTGGCCCAAGATTTTTTTTCTTTCCCATATCTTCAGGCCACACCATGTTTCCTTTATCAATAATAAGAGTTTTCTGGACTTGAAGATCTGCAACTGTTAACTTTCAAAACCTGTTTAGATGGCTAGGGTGTAAACCCTGTGGTGTTATGAGGGAACGAAGGATTCTATGCTGAAAGTGGTGAAAAATGGGACAGAAATCAAACGGAGGAATAAGAATCAAAATGCCTTTGAAAATTGATCTGTTCATTTTTAAGAGTTCCAAGGAAATAGTTATGCTGTGTTATGTGGAACTCTTAAAAATGAACAGATCAATTTTCAGAGGCATAAGAACATGCATTCTGTAGTGTAAGCTAAGATTAACTCAGCATGACCAATAAAATTTCAAAATCATATTGGGGATGAATGCCTGTTTAGATGGCTAGGGTGTAAACCTTGTGGTGTTATGAGGGAATGGAGGATTCTATGCAGAAAGTGGTTAAAAATGGGACAGAAATGAAACAGGGAGGAATGAGAATTAAAATGTCTCTGGAAACACCATGAAAATGGGGTGGGGTGGATCTGAGGTAAAAACAGCACAGCTTCATGCTTGGGAAGCCCTAAAGCCCCCTGGTGTTTTCCTGGTAAAGAGCCCATGACTGTGAACTTATTGAGCCCCTTTTCTTTCCAGTCTATGCTGGTAGATTTTATCCTTTCTTGAATCCTTCTTTGCCTAACATTTAAAAAGTATTTCTGATACATTTACAAATAGTGTAGTTTGAACTTCCATTTTAGAAAGAAATCTTTAAAATAAATTGATTTGTAAAAATACATCAGATTGTATTTCGTTTGAAGAAAGCCTCTAAACTGTTTTCTGGGTCTCTATCAATAACAGTATTAGGATTATTTCATTCTTTCACTTTATTTCCTTTGTCATTCTCCTGCAGTGAATGTCTTTCTAACTAATGCTTCCTCATCTGTACCTTGCTTTCTTCAAGTGTTCTCTCTTATTCACACACACACATGTAGAGATGTTTGCATAGCTTGTTTAATATTTCAATTAGGAAATTGTTGACCTTGGACCAATTTAGTTCATTATCCTTACACCTGGCTTTTCTGCACTACACTACTCACTCCCCTCCCTTTCCAAAGGAGTATAGAAAAAAAAAAAGAAAAGCAGAAAAAGTCAAAGATAAACTCACTTTTGTGATACTAGGGGAACTAGGATGTGTACTGTGAAATGCAGCTTTAGGTCCTAAGAAGACCATGATTGTACAGATGAGTCCATGGAATGAGGAGTAGGAGGGAAAAGCAGGGAGGAGCACCCACTGGGGAAAGCCTTGAGAACTATCTCTGGTGCTAGACACGTGCTTAATGTGGCATCCTGGGTACTGGTGTCACCTAGAGTTTGATAGAGACTGCACCACGAAGCAGGAGGGTTACACTGTAGGTGACCCTAATTAGAAAATAAGCTAGAAGTGAGGTGCTTAGTTAGAGTTGCAAACAACAAGCTGGCCAGTACTTGAGGCCCAGGCAGCCTCTCTGCAGGACATAGCCTGGAGGTTCAGGGCATTCATCCCAACGCTAGTCTAATCTCAAAACCAAACAAGTTCCTTCATTCCTCTGGGTTTACTTCCCCTGTATTAAAACATGGACTATTGATGGTGAGTTGAGATGCAGCTGCATCCTCACATCTTGCTGAATTACTGGTTTTATTTCCAACACGCTTATGAAAGTTGTCAGGTCCAACAAGCTACTGAGTTACAGAGGCCTGTTTGGAAATCCACCAGGGAGCCTTAGTGTTTGCCCCTTCACCTTCCAACGTTGCAGCAAATCACACCTGTCTAGACTGAAGAGCGCCACATAAACTGCTGAAGGTATCGTTTCTACTGGAGTGTGAAAGAATAATGACAACTTCCAAATGATGGGAAATGAGTCACACTTTGGGCATCAAATATGTGAAGGACAAGGTTTGTGTTCTACTCCTGGGAGAATTGTGACAGATTAGATCAGCTTCTTGTGGGGTATTCTTGCTCTCCGCGGGGGGTCGTGGGACACGAGAGGATACGCAGAATCAGCAGTGATGAAGAAATGAATGAATACAGTTGAAAGGCTTTTCAACTTGCTGTGCTGTCTGGCTGTTCTCTCCAGTTTCTGCCTCTGCTTCTGCTTTCTGCTCTTTGCTGTCTGCTCTCTGCTGTCTGCTCTTTCTGCTGTCTGCCCTCTGCCTTCTCCCTCCTGCTTCTTTCTGCCTCTACTCCTGCTCTCTGCTTTCTTCTGCTGCATCTACTTCCTTCTGCCTTTTCTGCCTCCTTTCTGCTGCTTCTGCCTCTGCCTTCTGCTTTCTGCTCCTTCTGCTCCTTCTGCCACTTCTGCCTTCTTTCTGCCTCTACTGTTCTCTGCTTTCCTCTGCTTTCTGCTCTCTCTCTCTTCTTCCTTTCTCCTCCTGCTTCTGCTTCTACCCTTTTTCTGCCACTTCCTTCTATCAGCCCAACTCAGCAAGACTTTATTTTTTATACTTAAAATTACACAGTACATGCATTGACACTTTTATCATTTCTTGAATTATTACACAGTTAGTCACAACATTCTTGCACCTGGTCATTAGGCAACTTTAACAAGAATACTCTGTGATATTCAGACTGACCTTCATGTTCTTTCCCAGTATGAGATAAAACTGTTTCTTCTTGTTTCTACTAAAAGATTATAAACTTTCTATCCTACATAATGTGCTATTATTTTCATAATAAAGGTATTCATTAAATTACTTGGAAGCTATGTGGCATAAGGCCCAACCTGGCTACTTGCTGCAAGAAGTGTAGATTATTAAATCAAAACTATCCTTCACTTAAGTTCATTATTGTCTACTTGTTTATGCAGGTGTATATATGTAGGGGTTTGTGAATTCTAGCTAGTGATTGAATGTGGTGAGGCCTATGGGGGTAGGTCAGCTTGACTCTAATATGCTATTTGCTTTTGTGGCCTCATAAATGCAGTTACTTAAGTTTTCTAATGAAAGGGAGTAATTTATACAATTTCTCTTTGTATTCAATCTACCAAAGCTGAAAACAATTATTGCTAAGCTAGTTTTTCCTAAGGTTTGTAGAACTCATAGTGAAAAGCTGTGAATATTACCAAATTATATATTTTTATAAGTAAAATTAAGATTACTCTAAAGAGAAGGTAGAAAGCAACTTCTGAGAGCTATCTGTTTTGCAAGACCACTCCACTATTTATGGGAACTGTGTCAAGCGGTAAATCGAAGCTGTCCTCTACCCTCATCGGCTCCCAGCATCTTCTGTTCTGGAGTCCCTATTTCACCCACCTCTCCTGGAAACAAAGGATTTTCCTCAAACTAACACTCTCTTTTGTTCTTACCCAGTATGTCTCACAAGATTTAAATGTAGGAACTTTTAATCACGTGTTTGGTTTGCTTAGAAATTCATAGCACCATTAATCTTTGAAAGTCTAATATGGGTCTCTATAAGATTCTAAATATTTTTTCATTGGCTTTCACTTCCCAACAGCAACAACTACAAACGAATTAAGTCTGTTAAAAATGAGAATCATACAAAGTGTAAGTATATTAATTATTATATATATATATACACATATGAATATACTATATAATATAAGCTATATAAGGTATGGAGTCCTGGTGTGTTGTTGATGACTAATGCCCCAGACTGCAAGGTCGGTTTGAGCGGCAAGGTTAGTGGTTCAAGCTCACCAGTTACTCCTTGGCAACCCTGCTATGAGTCACTATGAGTCAGAATCAACTCAACAGCACTTAACAACAACAAATATAAGGTATGCATACATGCAAGGTATCCATAATAAGATAAAGTTTAAGGTACTTATAGAGTCCTGGCATGGTGCTATAGGATCAGCACTGGACTGCTAACCACAAGGTTGGTGGTTCAAACCCACCAGCCTCACCTTGAAAACCCTATACAGGGTTGCTATGAGTCAGAACCAACTCAAAGGCATTTAACAGCAATAATATGATTCGTGACAGAGTTTATGGGAATCCATACACTTAATCACCCTGCAAGGTTGGAAGACAACAGGGTTGTTTTGAGTCAGAACTGATTCAAAGGCACGTAGCAACAACAAAGGTACATATTGTAAGATATATCGTGGTTGTTGTTGTTAAATGATGTCGATTTGATTCTGACTCATACCGATCCTGTAAGGAAAGATTTCTGAGACTTTAAATCTTTGCAGGAGCTTTTAGAAAGCCTCATCTTTTTACCACAGCTGGTGGGCTCCAGCCACTGACCTTGTGGTTTGCTTATCTTATGGATCCACTGGGATCCCTGCAAGATATATTCTGGTTGTTGTTGTTAAGTGCCATTGAGTTGGTTCCAACCCATAGCGACCCTGTATAGGGTTTCTGAGGAGCAGCTGGTGAGCTTGAACCACCGACCTTGCAGTTCAAACACCTTTGCAGTCTGGTGCATTAACCCACAGCGCCACACAAGGACTCTTAAGATGTAACATATGTATGTGTCAAATCCTGATGTGGTGCTGTAGGATCGGCACTGAACTGAAAACCACAGGTTGGTAGTTCAAATCCACCAAACCCTATAAAGGGTCACTATGAGTAGGAACTTAGGAACTGATGTGACGACATTTAACAGCAGCAACATATTTAATCTATGCATGTGTACACTCAAATACATAGGCATATATGAAAGCGCTACTTTGAAAGATTTTCTGTGAAGTGTTCAAGATAAAAATAAAAGGCACCATAAAGACTAAATCATTCTTGTTGCTGTTGTTAAGTGCCATCAAGTCAACGCTGACTCACAGCAACCTGGTATAGGGTTTCTGAGGAGAGACTGGTGAGTTTGAACTGCTGACTTTGTGTTCAAATTGACTTTGCAGTCCTGCACTTATCCTACAGCACCACACCAAGACTCACTCTTCGTGGAGTTTAAAATTCAACTGGGAATGTAGATAAATACTTTAATTGAGAATCATATGACAGGCCAGTTAGAATACAAACAGTAATTATAAGTAGTACAATACACATTTTTTCTTTATAAATTAATTTATTTGTATAGCCAGGGAATATTGGTAATAGACTGCCCCCTTTGTTGTTGTTGCTGTTGTTGCTAGGTGTTGTCAAGTGGGTTCCAACTCATAGGGACACTATGCATAACAGAACCAAACACTGTCCAGTCCTGTGCCATCCTCACAACTGTTGTTATGTTTGAACCCATTGTTGCTGTCACTGTGTCAATTCGTGCCATTGGGGTCTTCTTCATTTTCATTGACCCTTCACTTTACTAAACATGATGTCCTTCTTCAAGGGAGTGCAATGAGTATGAATATTCTGTGAAAAATAAAATGAGAACAAAAAAGCAAAAACAAAAGAAAGACCTGGGTGATCTTTTCAAATTTGTGCAAAACATCCTCAGTGAGACCATCATTTGAATGTAGACTATGCTCCTTTATAAACGTCCTAGAGACCAGGCCTCCTTTATAAACGTCCTAGAGACCAGGGCAAGTTCGATCTTTGTAAGGAAATCTTAGATGTACACACATGACCATAAAAGGAGGAGGGTCTTCCAACCTTGCAGGGTGATTAACTGTATGGATTCCCATAAACTCTGTCACGAATCATATTACTGTTGTTGTTAAATGACTTTGAGTTGATTCTGACTCATAGCAACCCTGTATAGGGTTTCTGAGGAGAGGCTGGTAAGCTTGAACCACCAATCTTGCGGTTCAAACTGACCTTGCAGTCTAGCACAATAACCCACAATGCCATACCAGGACTCCATGAATCATATTATGTCCCAAAAATATGTGTCAGCTTGGCTGGACCATGATTCTCAGTAGTTTAGCAGTTAAGTGATACCCCCCATGATGTGATCTGATGTGATAGACTAATAAAATAATTAAGGCTGGGCTGCAATACCTTATATCCCATCATAATCCTAATTTAATGCAAGGGAACTACTCTCGGATGTGGCCTAAAACATCTTTTATTTTACAAGGGATACAAGGCAAGATAAGTGAGCAGAGAATTAGGGACCTACTACTAGTAGTGTAATGGTTACGAATCAGACTGCTAACCTCAAGGTCGGCAGTTTGAAACTACCAGCTGTTCTATAGGAGAAAGATGAGGCTTTCTGCTTTCATAAAGATTTATAGCCTCGTCAACCCTGTGCAGGGTCACTATGAGTTGGAACTGACTCCACGGTACTTAACAACAACAACAACAACAACCAAAAAGGAGTCTTGATGTGGTGCTGTAGGATCAGCACTGGACTGCTAACTGCAAGGTTGGCAGTTGAAACCCACCTGACCCTCCTCATACACCCATAAAGGATCACTGTGAGTTGGATCCACCCCAGTTCTCTTAACAAGAACAACCAACAAGAAAGAAGAGCTGGGAGGGTAGTGCATTCTTTGGACTAGGGTCCCTACATTATGAAGCTCCTGTTGTTGTTGTGAAGTGTTGTGGAGTCAGTTCTGAATCACAGTGACCTTGGGCAGGGTTTCCAAGGAGCAGCTGGTGGTTTTGAACTGCTGATCTTCTGATTAGCAGTCCAATGTTTATCCTACAATGCCTCATCAGGACTCCATGAAGCTTACGTTGTTGTTGTTAAGTGTCATCCAGTCTGTTCTGACTCATAGCGACCCTGTATAGGGTTTCTGAGGAGAAACTGGTGAACTTGAACCACTCACTGACCGACTTTGCAGTCCAGTGCATTAACCTGCAGCCCACATAAGGACTCCATGAGGGAAAGACTAATGGCTAGACACATGAAGATTTCCAAGGAAGAAGACAAGGACCTTTCTCCAGAGCTTCTTGTTGTTGTTAAGTGCCCTTGAGTTGGTTCTGAGAAGTGATTGATGAGTTTGAACCTCCGACCTTTTGGTTAAAACTGACCTTGTGATAGAGTACTTACCCTACAGTCCCATACCAGGACTCCAGAGCAGATGCTCTGAATTCAGACTTCTAGCCTTCTAAACTGTGAGAGAATACATTTCTGTTTGCTAAAAGCATCCAAGCCAAGTAGGAAATTTATTTTGAGACATGGACTGAAAAGAAAGGCACTGTCAGTGAAGAGTTCTCTTCTTACTTGAGGTGCTCTGAGATGGTGCATCCAGGTTTGAAGAGTCAGATGAGGGGGAACTTGTTAATTAATCAGGATCCTGATTTGAGGTGGTCTGATGAGAGGAAGCATAAATGGAGCCATAGGAAATATTCTTACAATCCTTGTGTACCTCTTACTTATGAAAAGCAAGGTAATCTTTCCCCCCACCCAAATTACCATATTATCAGACAAGGAGTGATTCAAATGGAAAATTACACGAGTATGATACTTCTAACTATATGTAAAATGCATGAGCATGTAGCTTGTTTAGGAAGCTATATATATGTATTTATATATATATATATATATATATATATATATATATATATATATATAT
>NW_006408657.1:8718756-8738203 GCF_000296735.1 Chrysochloris asiatica
TTATTTTTTATATTTTTTTTTTCTAAATGAAAAGTTATTTGACAAGCTGTCAAACTTATGAAGCCAGATTGTTATTTCCCCCCCGCCCCCAGAGTAAAATCTACTTTTCACTTCACTAAAGAGAGAAAATATACCAGTACCTAGGGAAGGAAGCATCGTGTCTGTGAGTAACCTAGGAGGATGCTGAGGGAGAAGAAGGCAGAATGAACACTGTCAGTGAGACTGCCAGCCACTATTCAGAAAAGACAAGGAGAGGGCTGTGGGGGCCTCTAGTGTTACTGGGTAACCTACAGTAACCTCATCTGCCATAAAGAGTTAAAGGTGGTCCTAAGAAATTATTTGAAGCATATATTGCGGAGGACAGTTTATATTACAGAAAATAAAGTCCATGAAAGTAAAAATATGACCTTGAACAAATCATACCTAAATCTGGAGACCATCTCAAGAACAGATTTGATGCATTAGACAATAATGACCAAAGACCAGAAGAGTTGTGGGATGACATCAAGAACATATACAGGAAGAAAGCAAAAGGTCATTAAGAACACAAGAAAGAAAGATCAAAATGTATGTCAGAAGAGACTCTGAAACTTGATTTTCATTACAAAGACACTAAATGAATGGAAGCAATGAGGAAGGTAAAAAAGTTGAACAGAAAATTTCAAAGAGCAGCTTGAGAAGACAAAGTAAAATATTATAATGAAATGTGCAAAGATCTGGAGTTAGAAAATCAAAAGGGAAGAATACACTTAGCATTTCTCAAGCTGAAATAACTGAGAAAAAAAGTCAAAGCCTCAAATTGCAATATTGAAGGATTCTATGGGAAAAGTGTTGAATGATGCAGAATGCATCCAAAGAAGATGGACGGTATACATGGTCACTTTACCAAAAAGAAATGTTCAATATTCAAACATTTCAAGAGTTAACATAGGATCAAGAACCAATGGTACTGAAGGAAGAAGTCCAAGATGCGCTGAAGGCATTGGCAAAGAACAAGGATCAAGGATTTAATGGAATACAAATTGAAAACTTTCAGCAAACTGATTGAGCACTGGAGGCACTCACTCATTTAGGCCATGAAATTTGGAAGACAGCTACCTGAGCAACCAATTGTAAGAGATTCATGTTTGTGCCCATTCCAAAAAGAGGTGACCCAATGGAATGTGGAAATCATTCAACAATACCATTAGTATCACATGAAAGTAAAATTTTGCTGAAGATAATTCAAAAAGAGCAGCAACAGTACATCAAAAGGGAACTGCCAGAAATTCAAGTCAGATTCAAAAGAGGACCTGAAATTAGGGATATAATTCCTGATGTCATATGGGTCTTGGCTGAAAGCAGAGAATATCAGATAATGTTTACTTGTGCCTTATTGACTATGTGGATTGTGACAAGAGAGGATAACATTGTGAAAAATGAATACTCCAGAAATTTCATTGGGCCTTGAGGAACTTGTGTGTAGACCAAGAGATAGTTGTTAGAACAGAACAAGGGAATACTGAATGGTTTAATATCAGGAAAGGTGTGCACCAGTGTTGTATTCTTTCATCATACTTATTCAATCTGTGTGCTGATTAAATAGTCTGACAAATTGATTGTATGAAGAAGAGCATGGACTCAGGATTGGAGGAAGACTCATTAACAACCTATGATATGCAGATGATAAAACTTGCTTGCTGAAAATAAAGAGGAGTTAAAATATTTCCTGATGAAGAGCAAAGAAAACAAAAATTATCACAACTGTGCCAATAAATAACAGCATGATAAATGGAGAAAAGATTGACATTGGTGAAGACTTCATTTTGCTTGGATACACAATTAAGACTCATAGAAACAGCAGTCAAGATATCAAAAGATGTATTGTTTTCAGCAACTCTTATACAAAAGACCTCTTTAAAGTGTTCAAGAGCAAAGATGTCAGTTTGAGGACTAAGGTGCGCCTGACTTAAGCCATAGCACTTTTTATTGTCTCATATGCATGTGACAGTAAGAAAGACTGTAGAAGAATTGATGCATTTGAGTTATGGCTTTGGAGAAGAATATTAAAAGTACCATAGACTGTCAGAAGAACAAACAAATCTGTGTTCAAAGAAGTACAGCTGGAATGTTCCTAAGAAGCATTGCCCTCTATCCATTTTCTCCTTGAGGTTGATGTTAAACTCCACTGGCTTTCTTAAATGCCACCATGACACTGATGAGGAGATGAAATATATTTCTCATTCTTGCTCTGTCTTGGTACTGTGCTGGCATCTAAAGTGATATAACTCACGTAATCTTGCATTTGAGTTTGTCTCCTCTCATGTCAGTTCCAACAGAGATTCATATTCTCAAATGAACCTGAAAGCCCAGACCAGACTGTACCCTCTGTTGTAATATCTACTTCACCTAGATGCAAGATTTCTATAAATCTACCAGCAATGTCTGTTTCAGCTAATGTTCATGTTCTTTTGGGGTGTCACTGGAACTTTAGGATATTCTCAATTACTCATCTAGGGTCACCTGACCTTTAAGAGAAAAGTAGGAGAGTACCATTTCTAACCTAGTATGATGCTTTCTAGGGAGTCTGTAGCTAGATTTTTTCATCTCCTTTGGATTTTCCAGGAAAATAAGATAATACATTTTCTGCCTTTGGATTCTAAAATTATAAAATAATTTTCTCCAAGTTTCCAGTCAGAACATTTACACTATGAGGGTAGGTCACTTGTCATGCATTTTCCTTTTTTTTTTTTTCCTTTTCTTCCTTTCTAAACTCTTTCCCATAGTAGATAATTTCTTCAGTAAGTACTGAGGTTGGTTTCTTAGTGCTGGGTGTTGTTTTAGGTGATGGGAATGGTAGTAAATAAGAAGGCAATGTTCATGTTTTGGAATTCACAGACTATTGAGGAATAGATAATAAGTAAATTAGCAGATAATGTTAAATAAAGTGGAGAAAGGGTTTGTTGTTGTTGTTGTTAAGTGCCTTCGAGTCAGTTCCGACCCATAGCGACCCTGTACAGGGTTTCCGAGGCTGTAAATCTTTACGGGAGCAGAAAGCCTCATCTTTCTCTAGCGGAGTGGCTGGTAGTATCGAACTGCTGACCTTAAGGTTCGCAGCCCGATTCGTAACCACTACTCTACCAGAGCTCCTTAGAGAGCAATAAATGAATGGGAGCTATTTTTATAGAGTGAGAAAGAGAAATTCTTTCTGGGGAACTGTCATTTGAGTGGAAACTGTCATTAAACGAAATAAGAAGCAAATCATGTCAAGATTTGGTGATGAGCAGAGAGAATAACATGTATTTGAGGGAAGGAGTGGGTTATGAGTACCAGACAAGGACCACTAAAAGTACACTTGTGTAAATATTTATCTTGGTGAATAAGCACGCCCAGAAATTATGTTAATCACTTAAACTGTAACATATCAGAGTGTAAATACAAAGAGACCTTAAACATAATTCTCCAAATTAAAAGGAAAAAAATAATAATGTGTGATAGGCAAGTGTGTTCAATCAGGAAAACACTTTTTGAAGTACTGTATCTGGTCAGAGTTTAGACAAGATGGTAGGCATGAATTAGTAAAAGCATCAGTAACAGAAGCATGTGTAAAGTGCATGTTGTTGTTGTTGTTGTTATGTGCCGTGGAGTCGGTTCCGACTCATAGCGACCCTGTACAGGGTTTCCGAGGATGTAAATCTTTACGGGAGCAGAAAGCCTCATCTTTCTCCCGTGGAACAGCTGGTAGTTTTGAACTGCTGACCTTGCAGCTCACAACCCGATTCGTAACCGCTACGCTACCAGAGTTCCTCACAGTGGCATAAAAAGGAGAAAGGCAGGTGTAAGCTGGTGAAAAAGTTTCAAGCAAAACAGACTTTTAAACACAGGGGAGATCATTTTTAACACTCAATATATTTAAAAAAAAAATAAATCCATCCTGGTCAACTGCAATGGTTTAATGATTAGTCTTCTAATGCGGGGGCTTCAAAAAGTTCATGGACAAATTCCATTATCTTTGAATTCCATTTTTCCCTGAAAAGTTTCCTTATATTTGTAATATTTCAATTCTTGAATGTTGTTGTTGTTGTTGCTATCGAAGCGATTCCAACCCATAGCGATCCTGTATAGTGTTTCCAAGCAGTAGCTGGTGAGCTTGAACTGCGGACCTTGCAATTCAAACGGCTTTGCAGTCTGGCGTATTAACTCACAACGTCACACCAGGACGCCAATTCTTCAATACTTCCTCCATATTGCCTCTAGATTATATGCCGTAACTAGTCTTGGTGTGGTGCTGTAGGATAAGCACTCGGTCTGTTTGAACTGCAAGGTCAGTGGTTCAAACTCACCAGCCACTCCTCAGCAACCCTGTACAGGGTCACTGTGGGTCGGAACCATCACGATGGCACTTAACAACAAACAACAGCAATATAAAAATATATTGTTGCTTTCCTACTTAAATCTCTTCACTTCTACTGGTCATTCATAGATCCAATGTCTACAGCGTAAGGAATAAACACTACAGCATGATTCTTATTGATCCTCAATGGCAAATCCCAATCTGAGTCTAATGTCTTGATTTGATTCTTTATACATTATTCATCCACAATGGGCTAATCTCTTTCATGTTCTATAATTTTTTCTTATAATTTACATTGCCTTTTCCACTTCTATGGTGGTTAAAATTCTACCTTTACTGACTTCATAAAAATTTTCGTATTTATTCCAGACCATTGATTCCTCTTCTTTGCTTCCAGAAGCTTTCCTTTATATTGTCATTGTATGACAGAGTATATTATGATATGTTTGTATGGGAAGCCTTGCATTCCTCCCACTGAATGTAATATCCTCATGACCCAGTTTCTTCCTAATATTTGTAGTCAAGTGCATAGACCATTCCTGGTATATCATAGTATATAAATAGTTGTGGGGGAAATTAAATAAAGACTCAGTATAAACAGTCTGAAATCCACAGTTGCATCATTGTTTGGTTTTAGAGATATTAGAAGAGTCTGTAGATCTGATAGAGAAGCCACATGGACAAACAGTACTGGGTTCTTCACTACCATTCGTCCTTTAGATACATTATAGTACTTCATCCTTGGGTTGTAGCAATGATATGTTTGTTTTCCATATTAGTATGGGGCTATTGCCAGAGTCTCTTTTAGAATTGAGTTTTGAAATAAACTACAAAAAATTAATATTCTGCTGGGAATATCTTCAAAAGTGAAGTCAAATGATCTGTGTTTATTAATAGTGCTAGTTAACAAAAAGTTGAACGTTCAAGTACTTTGCATAGCTAGTAACCGTGCAACCCTCAGTCTCATTGACAAATGATAACCTTATGAAATAATGAACATTTTCAAGAGCAAGCTCTCATTTATCAAAGTCTTATATTTTCTATTGAGAGAGGTAATACCAAATCCCATGGGATGACAACGTAACGTGAAAGGTATGAGAGCAGGTCAAAGATATAGTTATTCTTTTGCCAAACTCAAGAGAGAGCTGCAAATGCTCTTAATAGATTTTCTAACTATAAAATGCTGATTGTAGCTCTGGCAACCATACAAAATTCCAATTGCTTGACATTGATAGCTCCATGAATTACAGTGGCTTTAGGAAAGAAAGATAGTGTCAAGTTTCTCAAGTGTCTAGCTTTTTGAAGCAGTGAAAGTAACTTTTAGTCATAAATGTGTCTTATTTCACCAGCAACTGGCAGAAATCCCAACTTCAAATGAGCAAATGAAAGTCATAAAGATGGAAGTTCATTCAGTGAGGAGTGTCTATGTGTTCATACTGAAAGTAAAGCAGTTTTCTTTTTTTTAAAGGAATATTTGAATACATTTAATAGCTTGTGAAATTTACTTTTATTTTAAGTGATAGACAATGGTAAGAAGAAAATGTCCCAAATAAGAACAAATGAGAACTATTTCTTAGACATCTGATTTTCACTTCTATTACTCAGAATATTAAAGACACAGTGGGATTCAGGCTGAGTTATTTACCACCTCAACTCAGTGGACAATTGTCATTCTTCCTGCACAGTTTGGACTATGAAGTTCCAGGATAAAGTAGAATAATTCTCCAGGAAGAGTTGTTGTTGTTGTTGTCAAGTGCCTTTGAGTCGATTCTGGCCCATAGCGACCCTGTATAGGGTTTCCAAGGAGCAGCTGGTGAGCTTGAACCACCGACCTTGCAGTTCAAACAGCTTTGTAGTCTGCCGCATTAATCCACAGCGCCACACCAGGACCAGGATAAGGTAGAATAATTCTCCGGGAAGAGTGGGTCAGTTCAATTGTTTTGGTTTGAGCTCCCTTGCAAGTACAGTTGTCTTAAAAGTACAACTGTTATCAAGCAATGTATCACGTTAAAAATTCGTCTTTCCTGCTCTTGAATTTACTGATTATTTTTTACCACAAATTGTATTGTATTTATGGCCTCTCTGTTTGACCCTTAAACATGAAGAATCTTAACAGGAAAGAACAAAAACAAAACAAGAAAGCAAAAAAGGGAAAACCAAACTCAAACAAAAGCATTGCCCTTCATCTGTCTTCCCAGTCTTGCTAGTCTAAGTGCTCCCTTGTGTTTGATAGCACATGGCCCAATCTCTGAAACATGGTGTTTATCCTATCCACCTAATGAATGATCAGGCTAAACAAATCTCAAATTGTTGTCGTTAGGTGCTGTCAAGTTAGTTCCGACTCACAGCTATCCTGTGCACAACAGAATGAAACACAAGTTGGTCCTGCTCCAGCCATCATCATAATTGTTGTTAAGTTTGAGTCCATTGTTGCAGCCACTGTGTCAATCCATCTCTTTGGGGAGGGGGGGGTTCCTCTTTTATGCTTCCCCTCTACTTTATCAAGCATGATGTCCTTTTCCAGGAACCGATCCCAACTAGTAACATGTCCAAAGTGTAAGAGACAAAGTCTTGCCATCCGCCCTTCTAAAAAGCATTCTATCTGTACTTCTTCCAAGAGAAATTTGTTCCTTTTTTTCTGGCAGTTCATGGTATTTTCAATACTGTTCACCAATACTATAATCCAAATTCATCAGTTCTTCCCTGGATTTCCTTATTCACATGGATATGAGGTGATTGAAAATACCATGGCTTGGGTCAGGTGCACCCCAGTCCACAAAGTGATATTTTTTGCTGTTTAACACTATAGAGGTCTTCTGCCGCAGATTTGCCCAATGCAACACTTCATTTGATTTCTTGATTGCTCCTTCCCTGAGCATTGATTGTAGATCCAAGTAAAATGAAATCCTTGACAGCTTCAATCTTTTCCCAGTTTATCACAATGTTATTTATTGGTGCATTTGTAAGAATTTTTGTTTTCTTTACATTGACTTGTAATCCATACAGAAAGCTATAGTCTTTGATCTTCATCAACAAGTGCTTTAAGTCCTCTTCACTCACAACAAGCAAGGTTATGTTATTTGCACATCACAGGTTGATAACGAAGATTCCTCCAATCCTGATGCCAAATTCTTCTTCATATAGTCCAACATTTGAGATTATTTGCTCAGCATACAGGGAAAATAAATATGGTAAAAGATACAACCCTGATGCACACCTTTCCTGATCTTAAACCACATATACCGCCCTGCTGCACACCTATCCTATCATAAAACATGAGATATCCCCTTGTTATGTTTGAACCATTGACTCTTTGTCTATGGTCTATGTGCTCGTTCCTTATGAGCACAATGAAGTATTCTGAAATCCCCATGCCTCACAATGTTATCCATACTTTGTTATGATCCACACAGTAAAATGCCCTTGCATAGTAAAAAAAAAAAAAAAAAACAACCAACAACCCACAAGTAAACATCTTTCTGTATTCTGTTTCAGCCAAGATCCATTTGGCATCAGCAATGATATTGCTTGTTCTACGTACACTTTGAACAGCAAAATTGGTGGTTCAAGCTCACCAGCTGCTTCTTGGAAACCCTACACAAAGTCACTATGGGTTGGAACCAACTCAGTGGCACAACAACAGCAATATTCCATCTGGTGAGGTCTACATACTTATGTTGTTGAAAAAAAGGTATTTGCAATTAATGAGTCATTCATTGGTCTTGTAAAATTATACCATGTAATATCCAGAATAATTTCTATTACCACAGTCATATTTTCCACCTTTCAATCCCTCAGATGTCTGTCTGTTTGGTGTACTGTGGTGACTTGCATGTTGCCGTGATGCTGGAAGCTACGCCATTGATATTTCAAAACCCAGCAGGGTCACCCATGGTGGACAGGTTTCATTGCAGACTAAGAATAGACTAGGAAAAAGGAATGAGAAGTCCACTTCTGAGGGATTAGCCCCTGAAATCTTTATGAGTAGCAGTAAACTATTGTCTGATACAGTACTGAGAGATGAGCACCTCAGGTTAGAAGGCACTCAAACTAGAATTGAGGAAGAGCTGCCTCCTGAAAGTAGAAAAATAATCTCAAATTAGATTTTCCAATTCTGAAGGATCACTGTGCCGTACTGTCTGAAGCTCAATGCCTTGAAAGACTTAAATAGTTTTATATATTTTGAACAATTTTTTAACTGCTTCATGTTGGAAGGTAAATCTAGTTCCTGTTGATAGATCTTAATTGAAAACAATAGTCTGGTGCCATTTAAAAAATATAATCCTAAATTTCTCTCATCTCATCAAAAATCAGACTGTCGAGTTTTCTTTAATATGCTCTGAATATCACACCTCTGTTCTCTCCTTCAGTGACTCTCAGTGAAGAAGTTGGACACACATGCTGTGGACGTTGTTCTCTTGGGCCCTGGGGCCCGTGCCTCAGCTCTCAATAGTAGCAGTCCTGCATTTGTGGTCTGACCGTGGGTGACTCCTCTGACCTGCACTAGAGTCCAGGTGTGGCGCTGTGGGTTAATGTAAAGAACTGCAAAGTCAGTTTGAACCGCAAAGTTGGCAGTTCAAGCTCATCAGTCACTCCTTGGAAATCCTATACAGGGTTGCTATGGGTCAGAACCTACTTGACTGCACTCAACAACAACAATCCTCATACATAATAACAGCACCCTACTATTGACCTTTCTGCTATTTGTATATGCATGTGTTAAACAATATGGTCACAGTCAACAGTTCTAACTCTTTGGAGTCACTGTGAAAGTAGAAACAATAAAGAATAGGCACTGGGACAAGAGGTTTAGTTCAGATTTTGGGCTGGGTCTGTTTATGTAAAGCCACATAGAAATTAGATTAAATTCTAGAAATAATTCAAGCCAAGAAAATAATGAAACCTTCATTTGCTGGATATTTCAAATAAAGAATCTTTGGCATGTGTTGATGTTGTTGTTAAGTGCCATAGAGTCAGTTCTGACTCATAGTAATCCTGTATAGGGTTTCTGAGGAGCAACTGGTAAGTTTGAACCATTGGTCTTGTGGTTTGCCATCCAGTACTTATCTAATAGTGCCATACTAGGACTTGACATGTATGTTGTTGTTTTTAAGTGCCGTTGAGTTGGTTCTGACCCATAGCGACCCTGAACAGGGTTTCTGAGGCTGTAAATCTTTATGGGAGCAGAAAGTCTCATCTTTCTCCCGAGGAAAGCTGGTAATTTCGAACTGCTGACCTTGCGGTTCACAGCCCGATTCGAGCTCCGGAGTCACCTAAATTCTACATTTGCATCTCACTAAGGAGCTCTGGTAGCGTAGTGGTTACGAATTGGACTGCAAACTGCAAGGTCAGCAGTTTGATACTACCAGATGTTCCTCAGGAGAAAGATGAGGCTTTCTGCTCCTGTAAAGATTTACAGTCTGAAAACCCTGTACAGGGTCCCTATGAGTCGGATCTGACTCCTCGGCACATAACCACCACCAGTCATGGGCAAAAAAGAAAGGAAGACCAAAATGAATGTCAGAAGAGACTCTGAAACTTGCTCTTGAGTGTAGTAGAGAAGCTAAAGCACAAAGAAGAAATGAGGAAGTAAAAGAAATGAACAGAAAATTTCAGAGGACAACTGGACAAGACAAAGTCAAGTATTATAATAAGAGGTGCAAATACCTGGAGTTAGAGAGCCAAAAGGGAAGAACATACTCAGCATTTTTCAAGCTGAAAGAACTGAAGAAAAAAATCAAGCATCCACTTTCAATATTGAAAGATTCCATGGAATGAGGGATATTATTGCTGACATCAGATGAATCTTGGCTGAAAGCATAAAATACCAGAAAAATGTTTTATTTATGCTTTATTGACTATGCAAAGCCTTTCTACTGTGTAGATATGACAAACTATGGATAACATTATGAAGAATGGGTATTCCAGAACACTTAATTGTGCTTCGTAGGAACCTGCCAGAGACTAAGAGGCAGTTGTTAGAACAAGGGGATACTGAATGGTTTATAATCAGGAAAAGTTATATCATTTTAATCTGTATGCTGAGCAAATAATCCAAGAAACTGGACTATATGAAGAAAAAACATGGCATCAGGATTGGAGGAAAACTTATTAACAACCTGTGATGATACAACCTTGTTTGTTGAAAGTGAAAAGGACTTGAAATCCTTACTGATGAAGACCAAAGACTGCATGGATTTAGCCTCAGTGTAAAGAAAACAAAAATCCTTGCAACTGGACCAATAAATAACATCATGATAAATGGAGAAAAGATCAAAGTTATCAAAAGCAATTTTTCTTGGATCCACAATCAACACTCATAATGGCAACAGTCAAGAAATCAAATGATGCATTGTATTAGGCAAATGTACTGCACAAGACCTCTTTAAAGTGTTGAGGAACACAGTTATCAGATTGAAGACTAAGATTACTTCATTTGCATGTGAAAGTTTGCCAATGAATAAGGCAGACTGTAGAAGAATTAATGCATTTGAGTTATAATGTTGGAAAAGAATATTGAAAGTACCGTGAACTGCTGGAAGAACAACCAAATCTATGTTCAAAGAAGTACAGCCAGAGTGCTCCTTCGAAGCCAGGATGATGAGACTTTGTCTTTCATACTTTGGACATGTTATCAGGAGTGAACAGTCCCTAGAGAAGGACATCATGCTTGGTAAAATGGAGGGTCAGCAGACAAGAGGAAGACTCCCAATGAGACAGATTGACACAGTGGCCTCAGCAATGTACTCAAATGTAACAACTATTGTGAGGTGGTGCAGCACTGGGCAATATTTCATTTTGTTATGTCGCTATGAGTTGGAACTGACTCAATGGTGCCTAACAAGAACAAATGTTTTGTATAAAGTGTTTACTGAACAAATGTCATTACCATTTTTTTTCTCCCACTCAGATATTAAAAACATAAGTTTGAAACTAGAGAATATGGTAAAAAGGTCCTAAGTATCTTTTTTTCTTTTTTTTTGCAAGAGTAAAAATACTTGAAATCAAACACATCCAGTGAGTTAAATCCCACATTAAACTTGCATTAAACATCTTGAAATGACAAATAAATGCTCATTCCTAGTTGAGTATTTCTTCCTTCAACATATAATATTCAGTGACTTTTATTTTAATATTTTATTTCTGGTGACAAGGGCATTGACCAGCTTGTTTCAGATGATCAATGAATCCTGAGTAAAATGAATAATTGATTCACTGTGGGACTCTCATTTTCTGGTCTCCAAAGCACTAGAGGGCTTTTTGAACAGTTTGTTTTTACCAATAATCATGATTTTTGTTAGTTTATTCTCATAGGGAAATATTATAACAACCCAGTGAACATTTGCTAGATTTAGCTTCTGTTTTTTTCATGTGTTCTTTCTTCCAAAAACTTTTAATAACATACAATCACTCAGGTGGAGACAGTGCACTCTAAGGCTTTAGGCTAATGCTGGTTCCTAAATATCCTTCATATCTACTTCAAATATGTCCTGGTGGATCTAGGGGGAACATGTAAACACAAATATTGGCAACTCTGCTCCATAAAGAACAGGAGCAATTCCAGTGCAGAGGTTTCGTCATTCCTTAGTGTATCAGGACAGAAATGGAGAACTTTGGTCCATTCACTCAAAGTATATCTGGATGATCTGAGCTCCTCAGTAAGAGAGTAAATCATATGGCTAGCTCATCTTACACATGTAGTATGGGACAGAGAATAAAGAATTCAAGCTGCAGGGCCTCTCTGCTACTTGACAAGTAAAAATTAGTTTTTGTGTTCATTTTAGGCTGTCAGGTGTGGTTATGAATGGAGACTCTGAACTCAAATGTGATAGCCTTGAACATTGCATATTACAAAGACCAGCCTTAGACCCTGCTGGAACTACATGGGCTGGTAGGCCACTACTGATACAATGGGCTCCCCATGGTTTACCTTGAGGAACATTCAGGTTTCATGCTGCCATAGTTAGGAAGGGAAAGCCATATTTAAAAGAGACATTTTAAAGTTAAAAATTCTAAGAATCTTTGGTCTTTATATAATTGTTCCTGAGTCTTCGCGAGAGGGCAATAAAAAGAGAGGGGACGAAAAGAACACAACTCAGTTGGAATCAAGTTTGGGTGTAAGACCTGAGGCCATATACCACTGCTACTCTCTGAAGGGGGCTCTGAAAAGTCATCTATTTGGGGATATAACTCTCTGTCCTTTTCTTGATTACATCAAAAAAGAAGAAATTGTGCTCTTATGAAGTGGAAAAAAAAAAAAAAGGAGACGTTGTGACTCCACTTTAATATATAGAAGCTCCTGAGTGTTTTCTTTTAATGAGACACAGTTATATTAAATTGTCATACATAAAAATCAATACTCCTGGAATTACTTAGAAGTGAGTCAAACAGAAAGTTGAGAATGTGAGAAAATAAAAATTAAAATGTTTTCTCACATTCATGACAATTGTTATTATTGTTAAATGTCATTGAGTCACTTCTGACTCATGGAAACTTTGTATAGGAGCAGCTGGTAGATTTGAACCACTGGCCTTGTGGTTAGCAGTTCAGTGTTCATCTTGCAGTGCCACATCAGGACTTCATCATGGTAATAGTGATGCTTTTATTAGTGATGGCTTTGGAGATAGCTTAGAGTTGTAGCATTTGTTGGCTGGAAGTAGTCTATATGTTTTATCAAAATGGCCCAGATCAGGAGGACCATATAAAAATAAACGAAAAATAACTGAGCACAATCTTGGGATGGCAATATAAGCAAACAAATAAATTAAAGAATATTACAGAGGTGACCTTGGTACCATGGTACCTGCTGATTTAAATCAATGCAGATAACAGAAGGTTGCTAGGCAATGCAAACATGTGACCCTATTATTCTTTGTAAAGCGTCTTTGTCTGCTTGCTGAGACTGTGTTGCAGTACTGTATTTTCTTTTTTTTTTTTTTTGCCATTTGAGATTGTGATATCTCAAATCTCTGTACTTTTCATTAGAATTGAATGTGTCATAAATGGACATAAAGGTTTTAGAAAAGAAGACAAGATAAAATGATGTAAATGTCAGAAATAGTTTTCAGTAAGTTGATTGGGGAAATGGGTATTATTAACACTGATGCTAAAGCAATTTATGTACTGAACTCTTCTTAACATATATCCCTGGCATCCCCCAAGATTACCTAGTCGTCAAGTCCCATAGACTGAGTATACTTGAAAGTAACTGTAACAGAAAGCTAAATGAATTTATGAAACCTAATTCTGAAATTACACTTTCATATTGGGAATTACCTTATTATTCTCATAGCATCATGACCATTTTTTTTTTTCATTTTTGTTGTTATTGTTAAGTGTCCTCCAGTCAGTTCCAACTCATACGACCCTGTATACTGTTTCATAGGCTGTAAATATTTGCGGCAGCAAAAACTATAACCTTTCTCCTGTGAAGTTGCTGGTGGCTCAAACTTCTGGCCTTGTGGTCTGCAGTCTAGTGCTTATCCTCTATAGTTACCATGCTCCCTTATTTCTTCATAAAACACATTATATTCTCTGTTTATGGCACTCGACATCAAGGCTGGTTTGAGCAGAAAGGCTCAAACAGTTCAAACTCACCAGCCACTCCACGGAAATCCTATACAGGGTCGCTATGGGTCAGAACCGACTCGACAGCACTTAACAACAATAAGTCTGTCTCTAACTGAATATCAGCTCCCTGAGTTTGATGGTTTTTCAGTATTGGTGGGGTGTTTCACACATGGTTTGGGGACATAAAAATGTTTGCTGAGAACCAAATTCACACAAACACACTCATCCTGGCATTAACCTTTGCTGTGTATTTTCCTGTTAAACATAAAACCCTTTCCCTAGTTCTCTCTGGTCAACTTCTAGCTAATTTAGAGTTTAACATGTTGCTCTCTTTGAGGTATTGTTGTTATTAAGTGCCGTTGAGTCAGTTCCGACCCATAGCAACCCTGTATAAGGTTTCCAAGGAGTGATTGGTGAGCTTGAACCGCCAGCCTTGTGATTCAAACAATTTTGCAGTCCAGCACAATAATCAATCTCATCTTAATTGCTGGTCAGCAAATCTCCACTTTATGTTATTGTTAAGTGCCGTAGAGTTGGTTCTGACTCAGCAAACTTGTATTGGGTTTCCAAGGAGCGACTAGTGAGCTTGAACCGCAACCTTGCGGTTCATTCCGACATTGCTGTTGAGTGCATTTGCCCACAGTGCCACACCAGGATTCAGTATTCTCAACCTGGGGTACTGGTGTGAAGCTGTGGGTTAATGCCCTGGACAACAAAGCCAGTTTGAACCACAAGGTCAGTGGTTCAAGGTCAAACAGCCACTCCTCAGAAACCCTACATAGGGTCACTATGAGTATTTCTTCATTTTGTGTATGGCCTTAGAATCATTTGCAAAATCTAAATGGTTGGTTGTTTCTTTTTTTCATTTTTGAAAATTATTTTTATCTTTCATCTATCACTGTGAGGGGGTCCACAGAGTTCTTCATGCCACTAGTCTCGAAGTCATCTGTTGTTGTTGTTAGGTGCAGTCAAGATGGTTCTGATTCATAGCAACCTTATGCACAACAGAACAAACCATTGTCTGGTCCTGTGCCAGTGTCAATTGTTGCTGCCACTGTGACAGTTCATCTCATTGGGGGTCTTTCTCTTTTTTGCTGACCCTCTACTTTACCAAGCATGGTATGTGTCTCCAGGGACTGGTGTCACCTGATAATATGCCCAAAGTATGAGAGAAGAAAACTGGCTTCTAACAGATTTGTTTGTTCTTGTGGTGGTCTTTTAATATTTTTAATACTTTTAATATTCTCCTCCAACACCATAACCCAATGCATCAATTATTCTACAGTTTTCCTTATTTAACTTTTACATGACTATGAGGCTATTGAAAATACCATGTCTTGGGCCGGGCCCACCTTAGTATTCAAACTGACGTCTTTGCTCTTGTACACTTTAAAGAGGTCTTATGCAGCAGATTTGCCTAATACAATACATTGTTTGATTTCTTGATTACTGCTGCCACAATTGTTGATGGTTGATCTGAGGCAAAATGAAATCTTTGACAACTTGAATCTTCTCTCCATTTATATTAATGTTATTTATTGGTCCAGTGGTGAGGATTTTTGTTTTTGTTTCACTGAGGTGCAACCCATTACAAAGGCTGTGGTCTTTGCTCTTCATCAGTAAGTATTTTTAATTGTCTGTAATTTCAGCTAACAAGGTTGTATCATCTTCATATCACAAGTTGTTAATGAGTCTTCCTCTAACCCTGATGCCACGTTTTTTTTTGTCATATGATCCAGTTTATCAAATTACCTGCTCAGTAACAGATTGAATAAGTATGGCAAAAAAAATACAACCCTGGTGCATACCTTTCCTAAATTCAAACCATTCAGTGTTCCCTTGTTCTATTTGAACAACTGCCTCTTGGTTCTATTCGAACAACTCCTCATGAGCATAATCAAGTGTTCTGGAAAACTCATTTTCTGAAATGCTGTCCATATCTAATTATGATCCATGCAATCAAAAGCCTTTGCATAAAAGAGAGAACAGATATTTACAGCGAGGATCATTCCCACCCACTCCATACACAGAGAAGAGAGGGATGGGCAACTTGGACACTGGATACCCAAAATGGGGTACTACAGAGGCAAGAAGTCACTGGCTTACAAGCTTTCAAGAGGAGCCTAGGCCCAGAGTGCACAGAGGAAGGTAGAATCTCCACTGAGTTGTATCCAATCTGTCTGGGCAGGGCTGATGAAAGGAGATGGAGATAGGTCTCTTTTGGTACAATAGTGAATAATTGTTATCAGGACTGATTGTGAAGGTTGGAAATGTAAAGGTAGATGTTTTGTAGCAAGGATTGACTTTGCAGTCTAGGAGCGGAGGTCCCTGGGACCATCAAAGAAGAACGGAGTGTGGGACCCTACCCAGAGAAACAGTGACACCAGAGATGGAGGCAGAGATGATGACATGGAGAGAAGGAGCGGCTGGAGACTCTAGACCCAGAGAGGGAGAGGGGCTGTGTGCTGACAATCCGGGGCGGGCAGGCTTGCAGTGTATACCCTGTGGTTGGTTGATGATGCTTGGAGGGGATTGTAACCATGGATATAAGATAGGATGAATGTAAAGCTATTGTTCTCCCATGTAAACTATCACGTAATTCACAATAAAACATTAAAAAAGAAGCTTTTGCATAGTTAATAAAGTACAAGTAAACCTCTTATGACATTTAACAATAATAACAATTGCCTAACCCTAACCCTCTGGCAATTCACTGTCAATGTATGTTCCAGCCATTTTTTAAATTATCTTTAGCAAAATTTTATTTGCATGCTGTATTAATGATTTTTATCTGATGATTTCCTCATTCCATTGGGTCACCTCTCTTTGGATTGGACACAAATATGGATCTCTTCCAATCAGTTGGCCAGGTAGCTGTCGTCTAAATTTCTTGGCATAGATTAGTGAGTGCCTCCAGTTTGTTGAAAGATTTTAGTTTGTATCCCATCAATTCCCAGAGCATTGCTCTTTACCTATGTCTTCAGTGCACCTTGGACTTATTCCTTCAGTGTCATTGGCGCTTGATCATATGATACCTTTTGAAACAGTTGAATATTAACCATTTGTTTTGTATAGTGACTCTGTGTATTCCTTCCATCTTCTTTTGATGTTTTCTGCATCATTCAATATTTTCCCATAGAATCATTCAATATTTCTTGTCAAAGCTTGAATTTTTCTTCATTTCTTTTAGATTGAGAAATGCTAAGTGTTTTCTTCCCTTTTGATTTTCTAACTCCAAATCTTTGAACATTTCATTATAATATTTGACTTTGTCTTCTTGAGCCACCCTTTGAAATTTTCTATTCAGCTCTTTTATCTTCTCAATTATTCCATTTGCATCTTTATGCTGGAGAGCAATTTTCAGAGTCTCCTCCGACATCCATTTTTGTCTAGAAATTCTTAATATTTTGATCTTTGCTTTTGCATTTTATACATGGAATCCAATGGGACAATGGAGCATAGGCCAGTGGTTTGGGGATTCCATTCAGATGTCGTCCTACCTCCAGTTACTTCCTGGCCTTCCTGGTCATGGATTTTCAATAGCCTCCCCTGACTCCTTGGTGTTCAAGGTCTCCCACTCTCTGTTCTCTCCACAAATAACTGCTATCTTTCCCTCCTGGTAGGGAATTGGATACAGATGCAGAGAAGGTTGGATAGGGTAAATTTGCCTCTTGACATCCTGCAACAAAGCGTAAAGAGGCCATTATCCTAAGGCCATCAATGTCAGAGCATTTCAGTGAACTTGGTAAAACCGAGTCCTTTACCAACCCCTGAACAAGGCACTGAATATGTCCCAGCCTAAAGATTACAATCCCTTGGGAGTAGCCCATCTGTGACCCTATGGAATGGGTGCTGCCTGGTTCAACTTCCCCACCTATGAAGACTCATTGCTCTCCTGGCTAACGGGAGACCCAATGACAACTGATGAAACATGTGTGCACCCAAACTCAAGACACTTTTTAGGTGCTACACTTGCCTTAGGAGTACCTCCATCCCTATGGGAAAGTGACATTAATTAAATAGCAAATTTAAAAACATCATGATAGGTTGAGCAATAAAGAGCTTGGAAGAAAGAAAAACTGTTTACATTTTGTTACCTTCAATTGCACCTTTTCCCCTTCTTTTTTGAATGGAGCTCCTTACATTTTCATTTTCTACTGGGCACAGCAAGTTATGTAGCCAGCCTCACTCCAGGCTTTGCCATATGCTGTTCTTTTTGTCTAGAATACGACTTTACCTCCCCTCCCTTCCCCTTCGCCTGGTCACTAATAAGAGTGGTTCTTCAGGTCTTGGCTTTGAAGTTACTTTCTTTTGAGAAGTTTTCTTCCCAGTTTGGATTAAGTATTGCCAAGTGCTTGGATATACCCTGTATACTCCCTCCTTCCTCTATCCAATTATCTGCATTTATTTGGCTGTTAACATTTCATGATCTGTCTTGAAGTACGACGCTGTCTGTGATAGGATAATATCAATATGCCTATAGGCTGTTCAGAAATATCCAACAAGATGCTTGACTATAGGGACTGTTTTCGTCTTCATCATTGTATCTCCAGGTTCTAGCACAGTGTGGGGCACCACATTTATGCTTACCAATCCCACTGCCATGGAATCGATTTAGACTCAACCCTATATGATCAAATAAACAGAGAAGCTTTTTCAGCTATGATGTCTGGGTTGATGTCTTAAAGATGTCAGAAGATGATAGGAGACAAGGTGAGAGAACTGTGAAAAGGTAGAAAGGAGCTATAGCCCAGCCAGTGCACCAGGGGCAGTCAATTATTCTTATATTGGGATATTGGACCCAAGTTGGTGTGCTAGGAGATGCGCTGCATAGGATTAATGTAATTAGACCCCATCTAATCTAATCATTGAAAGGACATAAGAAAAAAATGACTATATCTTTAAAACGTCGTTCTGAGAATAATGCAGAAAAGTCTGGTTATTGCTGTCACTTATGATGGAGAGAGAGATGATTGCCTGAGTTAGGGTAGTGAGAATAGTGATGAAAGAAAGGGTTCAAGTGACCCTTAGATAAAATTTCATGGACCTAGTGACTGACAGAATGTGGAATATGAGCTTGAAACGACAGCAAGTGTCTGGATGGATAGCAATGCTGTAGGCTCAGGTAGAAGCAGAGGATAGGGAGCACATCTGAGGTGAGAGCCCCAAAGGAAGATTAGAGCTTCACTGAAGTGCCTACAAGTGATGAGGTGGCTCAGTCACAAGGGGTTGTGCAAGGACCTAGAATCCCTGTTCCTCAAGTAAATCATGTGCCACATGGGTTCAGGACATGAGCCTGGGACTCATCTTGTCCTTTGTAATAGTGCTTCTATGGGGGAAGACTTTGTGAATCGAAACAGCCAGCTTAGGAACAGCATCTGAGGACATAAGGTACTTACAAATTGGAGTCAGCTTGTAGGTGGATTTTTAGTTGAATATTGAGGCTTGGTAGCATAGTGGTTACGAATCGGGCTGCGAACCTTAAGGTCAGCAGTTCGAAACTACCAGCCGCTCTGTGGGAGAAAGATGAGGCTTTCTACTCCC
>NW_006408657.1:8738303-8742953 GCF_000296735.1 Chrysochloris asiatica
AAACTACCAGCTGCTCCGCGGGAGAAAGATGAGGCGTTCTACTCCCATAAAGATTTACACCCTCGGAAACCCTGTACAGGGTCGCTATGGGTCGGAACCGACTCAACGGCACTTAACAACAACAACAACAATTGAGGCTTGGCAATGAGAGTAGTGTAGATATGTAGGACATTAAAAATAATAATTGCCATAACAATAAGGAAGCCACACAGCAAAGATACAGCAAAAGTGAGGCTAGAAACTTTCCCCTCCATTCAAGCCCTCAATTTCTTTCCTCTCTCCCTTGACTGAAGCCTATACAAAGGCAATCACATGTTTGATTTTTATCCTGTTGATGCTCATTTTCTTGGGAGAATAGAAATATTTTCACATTATCTGTTTACAGTGAGCTTTCCCCCTATACTCTGAAAATACTTGAACAATGTATTGAGGCAGGTGACCTCTAAGGCCACAGACTTATCATCCATTACCTCATCACCTGGTGTAGCGCTGTAGGATCAGTACAGGACTTTGAACCACAAGGACAGCAGTTCAAACCTACTAGCTGCTCCTCAGACACCCTATACAAGGTCACTATGAGTCAGAACTGACTGGACAGCACTTAATAAAAACAATCTCATCACTACCACTACCACTACTGTGAGCACACACACACTGCTTGCTTTAGCACAACAACCATATCTGCAGTTCTTTCAATGGGCCAAGCTCCCTCAAACCTTCAACTCTTTGCCCATGCTGTCTCACCTGTTGGAAATCCCTTTTCTCCTCTGCTGGTCTGCTGATTTTTCTGACTAATCATTGCTTATGTTTGAAGAGTCAGCTTATATAATGCCATTACTTCCTTATATCATCTTCAGATTCCTCAAGCTGAGTCAAGTGTTCCTCTGTTTTAGTTTCATCAGGATACTGCATTGACTGATTTTCTTCCAAGTGACTTTTTCTCTGAGCTGGGCATCTTGAAGGGCAGGGCTGTTCAGCGCCTGGTGCATGCCTTGTAGTAAATGAGTAGGTGACCAGAGTGATGCTGGAGAATGACACGCTGTTGCTGAAGGTTAAGAAAACTCTTCAAAGTTCTTAAAGTGAAGGAACAGAAAGTTCTCAAGAATTAAAAAGTTAACAGAAAACTGTTTAATTTGTGAAGGATAATCCACTAAATATATGTACACCTTTGATAGGAAAAAAAAAAGGCTTGATTACATAAGTAAAAGCATAAATTGCCAGAAGTGATTGGCTCTGATCCAATTTCATTCTGCATGAATATTATATTAAATTTCCTTATGAGAAAAAGAAGAGGCAGCCTTATCTGCTGGTCATATTTATTGGTCATTATTTGCAGGGATGTTCCTATGACTTATCATTCATCATCTGCTTCTTACAAGGAAGCAATTTCCATCCTAATTAGGTACTAATAGCCAGATAGGAGGCAGGTGATATTAGAGTCACATCAATAGGGAAAGAATAAAATGGACATTTGATATCATTGGGGACAGCTGTGTTGTTGTTGTTGTTGTTGTTGTTGTTGTTGTTAAGTGCCATCAAGTAGATTCCAACTCAGGGTTTGAACCACTGTACAGGGTTTGAACCTCTGACCTTGTGATTTGAAGTCCAGTTTTTATCCTACAGCACCATTCTAGTAGTTCATAGACTTAGTCTGTAGTGATCAATAAACTGAGCACTGAGAGTCTGATATTTCCATTGCAACAACAGATGATCTATTGTTTTACTCCCACCTGTGGTAAATCAACAGTAAATTAACAGAACCTCACTATTAGAGCCATGATTACCAGGGAGAAATATTGGATTCACCGGCTGTAGGAAATGATACTTAGAAAGAGGAGAATTGAAAATCGTGGGGACACTTGCAGATTTCAGCCTATATAGCTTTGTTCTCTCCTGCACACACTTCTGGAGGATGGATCTGTGTTGCAGAAATCCATCTATTACATCCAAATTGGTCCTTTATGAGCTGGTTCATACACCGATCATATAGATGTGAGGTTGACTTTTTAGTGTACAGTATTATCATGCAAATGCCTCAGAATATTGTGTAGCTCACTTTTTCTGGATGTCCCCTGCTTGTCAAAAAAAAAAAAAAAAAAAGCCTAATTGCTATTTCTGGGTTGTTGTTTTGTTTTCTACCATCCGTATTTATCCCTCATTCTGCTACATTTCCCATGAATGATTTATTGCTTTAGAGTTAATGGATCATATTTCTTTTGGAATGAGATCTGTAGATCTTCATGTTTCACTTTAGCACCAAACTGATGTTACCTAAGAAGAGAGATATCTACAATCAATCATTTGAAGGACAATTAGAATGAATACTGCCTATAACATTCTATAAAATTGAAGAAAATCCTCCCATGTGCCAGAAAGAAACATCATTTTCTCCTTCCTGTGGGGAATAAGTTAACAAAATTGACCTGAATACATGCCTAGATGGGAAATATCACAAGCAGTATTCAACTATTGTATTGGAAGGAAGAGAGAACGAGAAAACTGCAGGGTCCAAGCAGTAATTTTAGACCAAGGACATAGAGGTGAATAGTCTTTCAAAGAAAAATGAAGATGTCCAGACAGAAAATGATGTATTTGACTCCAAACAAGGCTGCTTTAAGATCTTCTTTGCAATGGAATGATATCTGGGTGAGAAGTGCTCTATGGGATAACATTAGAATCTAGTCACACCTTTTGTCTTGCTCAACTAAACATAGGCAGGGTGGAGGTGGGACTATCCTTTAAGTCTATTTTGATCTAACAAAATGCTCATCTAAAGCATTCGAAGCAGAAATCACAGTTCAGTCTTTTGCATTTAGATAAGGAAATGCCATTCCACTCAGTGGATGCAGGCAGTAAAAGTTGCTTTCCTGTCAATAAGGTGGGGTCCAGGCTTCCAACTATTCCAGACTTTAAAAGAGCCCTGTGTGGTACACAGGAAATGAAAGGAATGAAACCGCTGGCCTTCTCAAGCCCAGACATAGCTTAAGATGTTTCCAGGTAAAATTTGGGAGCAGTTTAAGTAACCAGGGTCTTTGGGAATTTGTTTTGTACATTTCCTTCCAACCCACTGGTTGCCTATACCCAGCAGGCTCAGAGCTTCTCTGAAAAAGGTCCGAGTTCCCTTCGGCCCTGGTCCTAAACACCATTCAAGAGAATAATGAGGAAACAAATGGTCTGATAATGTCCAAGAACTCTGAAATCTCAAGGACCTGCAATACGTCTTGGTTGAAGGGTCTGAGGTAAACAGAGGCTGTTGTTAAGTGATGTTGAGTTGTTTCTGAATCATAGGGATCCTTCATAGGGTTTCCAAGGAGTGACTGGCAGGTTTGAACCTCTGAGTTTGTGGTTGTCAGTCCAGTGCTTATCCTACAGCACCACACCAGAGAATAGACTGACTCCACAGCACTTAACAATAACAACAATATAATTAGCCATGTGGTTGTTAATTCTTTGGACACAGTCATTGACTTTATGTTGATGGTCTTTCTCATCCTGATGATTTGTCTTTGTCCTGTTTAAGATTTAATAAAAATATCTCTATAAAATCTATTTGAATTTGGTGGTCTTCTCCCCCCCAAAACAAAACCAAAACCAGGAACTACATTCTGGAAAATAAAACTGTCTCCCAACCTCAATAAGATCCACTGGTGTGGCACTACAGGATGAAGCACTGGACTGCAAGGTCGGTTTGAACTGCAAGGTCATTGGTTTAAACTCACCAACCACTCCTTGGAAACCCTATAGACAGTCACAATGAGTTGAAACTGACTTCACAGCACTCAGTAACAATAACAACAATGCCATGGCTGTTATTCCAACTCCTGTCAAAAATTGTAGATTTCTGGGACTATTAAGGGAGTCCTGGTGTGGTGCTGTGGGATAATGCGCCAGATTGCAAATCCTTTTGAACTGCAAGGTCCGCAGTTCAAGCTCACTAGCTGCTCCTCAGAAACCCTATACAGGGTCGCTATGGGTCAGAATTGACTCGATGGCACTTAACAACAACAACAACAAAGGGAATTGAAGGAGCTCTGGTAGCATAGTGGTTACAAATTGGGCTGTGAATCTCAAGGTCAGCAGTTCCGTGGGTGAAAGATGAGGCTTTCTGCTCCTGTAAAGATTTACAGCCTTGGAATACATGGTCACTATGAGTCGGAACCGACTCCACGGCACATCACCACCACCACTCCCAAAGGGATTTGGGAGTCTTGGCGTTGTGGATTAATGCACTGGGTTGCAAAGTCTGTTTGAACTGAAAGGTCAAGGTCGGTGGTTCAATCTCACCAGTTGCTCCTCTGAAACCCTATACAGGATCGCTATGGGTCGGAATCGACTCAAAGGCACTTAACAACAACAAAGGGAATTGGTGTGGCACTGTAGTATAAGCACTGGACTGCAAAGTCAGTTTGAGCCACCAGGTCAGCAGCTCAAAAACAAATTTTTTTTAAACAACAACATTTTATATTTTAATCATTCTTTTTTCCTTCAAACACGGAGAGCTCATCTTAGATGGCAGCTCATGAGCTTTTTTGTTTTTTTCCAGATGCTCTTTTCCTTTCTTTCTTTCTTTCTTTTATTTATTTATTTATTTTTTACTTTAAGGGTTTTATTGTGGATTGAGTGAAAGTTTACAGGGTACATCATCGGTTT
>NW_006408657.1:8748432-8749629 GCF_000296735.1 Chrysochloris asiatica
GAGCTTTTTTTAAAAAATATTTTTTTGTGTGAATTATATGATAGTTTACATGGGAGAATATTAGCTTTACACTAGTCGTCAGCACACAGCCCCCTCCCTGTCTGGGTCTAGAGTCTCCAGACATTCCATCTCTCCACACCATCGTCTCTGCCTCCATCTCTGGCATCACTGTTTCTCTGGGTAGGGTCATACACTCTGCTCTTCTCCCTTGATGGTCCCGAGGACCTCTGCTCCTGGACTGCAAAGTAAACCACTCTCCACCTTTGGCTACAAAATGTCTACATTTACATTCCAACCCTCACAGTCAGTACTGATAACAATTATTCACTATTGTGCCACATAAGTGCCATCTCCATCTCCTTTCAACAGCCCCGCCCAGACAAATTGGATAATACTCAGTAGAGATTCGACGTTCCTCCATACCTCTGAATCCAGGCTCCCTCTTGAAAGCTTGTAAGCCAGTCACTTCTTGCCTTTGTAGCCCCCCATTTTGGGTAGCAAATGACCAAGTTGCCCATCCCTGTCTTTTCTGTGTATGGAGGGGGTGGGAATGATCCTTGCTGTAAAGATTTGGTCCTTCGTTTGAGCTACTGCATCCATACGTGTAGGTCAAGTTCATCAAATTGTATCAGGTTATGTTTTTTTTCTTCTTCTTCTAGTTGAGTTCTGATCATCCAACCACTGAAGCCAGGTCAAGTTGGTATTATTTGCAAGTGTAGATGTTCTTGTTCATATGCCCTCACTTCTTATCAGCTAGACACTTCACTCTCCACTCTAGTTCTCTGCGGCTATGTCACTGACTCTGAGCCCAAGAGTCCCCAGGTCTTGCCACACTGCTGGCAACCAGGTCTCCACCTGGGTTCACAGGAGTCTTTTGAATGTGATATGTCTTAGTTTGCAGCTTCAGTGCTGTTTTTCCCTCACTTCCCCTTATCGGTGACCAACATGTTCACCGGTCAGAGCGCATGGCTGCTCCTGTATTCCCCTTGAGTCTTAGTCTTGGAAGGGGGTTTGCCCTGAGGGGACCCAACCACTTGCCTTGATGTCTCCTAGGTGAGCAACTTGCTTGTTCTTGTAGTACTCATTCAGACTTCCATTATTGTTTTGTATCTTTCCTGTTGGTCTTTCTTTCAATAAATACCTTCTGCCCTGTCTTCCTTGGATGGCGGCTGTTTATGCTGGACATGTGGCCAGAGA
>NW_006408657.1:8750544-8754347 GCF_000296735.1 Chrysochloris asiatica
CATCTTAACATTGTTCCCCCACTTTTGCCCATTCCAACCATGCCTCGATCCCTGTATCCCAGAGACCTGTGTTCCAAGGTTTTGCATACATCATTATTTACCTCTGTCCCACATAGCCCATGCAAACCTCCCTAATTGTTCTCCCATCCCCCTTGTTCTTCCATTCCCCTCCCCAGCACCCAAACTATCCTGTGTCTATTCCCTACCCTGTGCTCCACCTCCCCAACTCCCATCACCGCACTCCACACATCCCGGTAACCAGCATAGAATTCCCTCCACTTTAGTATGGGTTGTGTTTCTTAGTCTTTTACAATAGTGGCCCTATGCAGTATTTCTCCTTTTGTGACTGACTAATTTTACTCAACATAATATCTTCAAGGTTCATCCATGTTATGTGGTGGCTTGCAGCTTCCTTGTTATTCTTCAAGTTAGCATAATATTCCATTGTTTGTTTATCCATTCTTCAGTTGATGGGCACTTAGGCTGTCTCCATCTTTTTGCTATTGTAAATAGTGCTGCTATGAACATTGGTGTGCATATATATACTTGTGTTACGGCTCATAATTCTTGTGGGTAATTACCAAGTAGAGGAACTGCTGGATCATAAGGTATTTCTATTTCCAACCTTCTGAGGAAGTGCCATATTGCTTTCCAGAGAGGTTGGACCATTTTGCAATCCTACCAGCAATGCAAGAGCATCCCAGTCACTCCACATCCTTGCCAGCATTTATTGTTCTCTACTTTTTTGATCTTTGCTGTTTTTGCTGGTGTGAGATGATATCTCATTGTTGTTTTGATTTGCATTTCTCTAATGGCTAGTGATCGTGAACATTTCTTCATATGTTTGTTAGCTGCCTGAATCTCCTCCTTGGTAAAGTGTCTGTTTATGTCCTGTGCCCGTTTTTTAATTGGGTTATTTGTCTTTTTCTTGTAGAGGTGTTGTAGTTTCCTATATATTTTAGAAATGAGTCTCCTTGTCTGATGTGTCTTTGCAAAAGATTTTTTTCCCATTCTGTGGGTTCCCTCTTTACTCTTTTGGTGAAGTCTTCTGATGCACATAACTTTTTAATTTTTAGTATGCCCCAATCATCTATTTTGTCTACTTTTGTTTGTGTGGTTTTCTAAATGATTGGTAGTCTGTGTATGCCCTGAATTAGAGCCCTCACATTTGTCCCTATTTTTTCGTTGATGGCCTTCATAATTCTGGGCTGAGTTGGGTTTTGTATAAGGTGTGAGGTAAAGGTCTTGTTTCAGTCTTTTGCATATCACTTTCCAGTTCTGCCAGCACCATCTGTTGAAGAGACTATCACATCCCCATGTGATATATTTAGGTACTTTGTCACAAATCAGTTGGTTGTATGTGGATGGGTTAATATCTGGATTCTCAATTCTGTTCCCTTGATCAATGTATCTCTCCTTGTTCCAGTATCAAGCTGTTTTGACCACTGTAGCCATGTAATAAATTTTGAAATCAGGGAGTGAGAGGTTTCCAACCTTATTCTTCTTCTTAAGCAGTGCTTTGCTTATCCTGGATCTCTTTCCTTTCCACATAAAGTTTGTAATTGTTTTTTCCCATCTCTTTGAAGAATGTTGTTGGAATCTGGATTGGGATCGCATTATGTGTGTAAATTGCTTTGTGCAGTGTTGACATTTTCTCAATGTTATGTCTTCCTATCCAGGAGCATGGTACATTCTTCCATTTTTGTAGGTCTATTGGTTTCTTTAGTAGTGTTTTGTCGTTTTCTATGTATAGGTCCTTTGTGTCTCTGGTTACATTTATTCCCAGATATTTGGTCCTTTGGAAGCTACTATAAATGGTATTCCTTTTCTACTGTCCTTTTTCAGTACTGTATTCGTTGGTATAGTCTTCCTGTCTTTTTATTGACTTTTGCTTTCTTTGTGTATTATGTTCTTGATGTCACTCCACAACATTGTGGTTTTCAGCTTTAAGTTTCTAACCAAGTCTGTTCTTGATATGATCTTAATTCGGGTGAGATATACTCAAGATCATATTTTTGCTTTCATGGACTTGTTTAAATTTTCCTCAGCTTCAACTTGAACTTGCATGTGAACAATTGATGTCCTGTTCCACAGTAGGCTCCATTGCCTCTTCCCCCAGGTGTAGTCTATTTGATTCCTGTGTGTTCTATCTGGAGAGGTCCACAGGCATTGTCACCATTTATGTTGTTGAATAAAGGTATTTGCAATGAAAAGTCTTTGGTCTTGAAAAATTCTATCATGAAATTTCCAGCATCATTTCTATCTCCCAGGCCACATTTTCTAAGTATGGATCTCTCCTCTTTGTTCCCAACTTTCTCATTTCAATCACCATTAATTATCATTGCATCTTGATTGCATGTTTAATCAATTTCAGATTGAAGAATTTGGTGGAATTCTTCAATTTCTTAATCATTGACTTTAGTGGTTGGTGCATAAATTTGAGTAATAGTGGTATTAACTAGTCTTCCTTGTAGGCATATGGATATTATCCTATCACAGACCAGCATTGTACTTCAAGATAGATTTTGAAATGCTCTTTTTGATGATGAGTGTGACACCATTCCTCTTCATTTGTCATTTTCATCATAGTAAATGATATGACTGTACAATTCAAAATGGTTAATACTGACCTATTTCATCTCATTAACGCCCAGGATGGAGTCCTGTTGTGGCACTGGACTGCAAGGTCAGCAGTTCAAGCTCACCAGCTGCTCCTTGGAAACCCAATGCAGGGTCGTTATGGGTTGGAACCAACTCTACAGCACTAAACAAAAACAACAACAATGCCTAGGATAGCAATCTTTGCATATTTCATTTAGTTTTTGATGACTTCCAATTTTTCCAGATTCATACTTCATACAGTCCACACTCTAATTATTAATGAATGTTTGTAGCTGTTTCTTCTCAATTTTAGTTGTGTCCCATCACCAAATTAAGGTCCTTAAAGCTTTGCTCCATCCAGGTCATTAAGGTCAACTCTACTTTTAGGAGGCAGCTCTTTCCCAGTCATATTTTGAGTGCCTTCCAACCTGAAGGGTCATCTTATGGCTTTATATCAGAAATTGTTCTTTGCTACTCATAAGATTTTCAGGGATCAAACTTTCATAAATGGTCCATCTCTCTTTCTTCCTAGTCTATTTTTGTCTGGGAGCTCAACTGAAACCTGTCCACCATGGGTGACCCTGCTGGTATCTGACACACCAGTGGTAAAATTTCCATCAGCACAGCAATCCACAAGCCACTACAGTACAACAAATTGACAGGCAAGTGGTGGATACCTTGAATAGTAATAAAATTAACCTTTTCAGAAGGCTTACTTCTATATATAGAATTGTGCTCTCCCCACAACCCCTTAAATGTATCTACATGGCTAGGCCATGATTACCAGTATTGTATTGTTGAGGTCCTATGTTGGGGTCCCACCTCGACAAGGAAGTGTGGGTGTCACGAAGAAGGGAGATCTGGTGGCAAAAGTGATAGAGAAAGAGAGAGACGAAATGTATATAAAAAGGACAGATATGATGCAAGCTGGCAGGTAGACAGATCTGCAAACATATTGCCTAGCATTGCACAGCATTGCATGCAGAATTCACTCTACCTCAACCTTTTATTCTCTTTTTTAGGGAGGGATTTGTTACAAAGGAAGGATGAAATTTACTCAGGGATGATGTCACAAAGGGAGGATGTGATTAAGACAGGAAACGGAACTGAAATGTGATTAATCATTCAAAACAGGACATAATGATTCACAGGAACAACTTTTAAGATATTTTCATAGTTTTTCTTAACAATCTAACATTTTT
>NW_006408657.1:8754447-8759812 GCF_000296735.1 Chrysochloris asiatica
TTACAGAAAAAAGATTCAATCAAGCTGTTATATATTAACTTTTAGGCTTAAATGATCTAGAGTAGCAACATGCGGTTTCTTAAGGATACATAACATAAAGGAAGGTTCCTTAAAGGAGTCAAGCTGTCTCTGTACACTTTGCAAACTTTTGTTTGTGAGCAAGATCTCAGGCACCGGGCTTCATTTATCTATACCTAAAATGCTACATTGTTCTTAATATTCCTATATACTTTCAGAAGGAAGAAGAGCATCTAGGTTAAACTGATTATATCCAGAGGTGGTTTAATGGGGCTGCCACTTATCAACCCAGGGTCTGCGTACGCTGTCCCCAGCATTGTATAATTACCCTCCATTTTGTCATCTGATGTAATTACCCTGGTGGTGGTTATGTGCCGTGGAGTCAGTTCTGACTCATAGCGACCCTGTACAGAGTTTCCAAGGATGTAAATCTTAATGGGAGCAGAAAGCCTCATCTTTCTCCCATGGACCAGCTGGTAGTTTCAAACTTCTGACCTTGCGGTTCGCAGCTTGATTCGTAACCACTATGCTACCTATGTTTCATAAATCCCATGTGTGGTGCTGTAGGATAAATACTGATCTGCTAACTACAAGGTCAGAAGTTCAAACCCACCAGTGGCTCCTCAGACATCCCTTTTAGAAGGTCCCTATAAGTTGAAACAAACTCAGTAGTACTTAACAACAACAACAGTGATGTTAATGTGGCAGGATTAAAGGCAGTTATCTTAGTCATGATACAATCTACAGGATTATATTGTATTTTGTGTCAATTTCTTTTTTGAGATACAAAGAGATTAAACAAGTGAGTAGAGACAGAGGAATCTGACTACCACCAAGAAAGAAGTGTCAGGAATGGAGGTCCCTGTGGTGAGAACCTCCTAGACCCAGAGTAAAATTGAAGCCAACATACATGTAGATCTCCAAGGAGCACCAGACCCACTAATGTGAAGGGAGTTAAGGATCTTCCCTTAGAGCAGACTGAGAGACACAGCCTTCCACTAGAGCTAGTACTCTGAATCCTGACTTCTAGCCTCCTAAAGAATGAGAGAATAAATTTCTGTTTGTTCATACTGTTGATAATTGAAACAGTTACTATAAACTGCACATGGTGACACTCAAAACCCCATCAATAAGGATTCCAAATGCCACCACCACTCCATTTAGCAAATGAGTAAATTGATACATTCAGTGAGATTAGTAACATGGCCTAAGAGTGTCTTTGTAGTAAATGCGATCATGGGATATGCAACTGGGGAATCTAAATCCATATCCCATCAATTTAACAATTTGATCCAATTTTTAAAGTATTTATACTGCAGGATTAGATATAATTCCCCCACCAAAAACAAATAAACAAAACAAAGCAAAACCACAAAGTGACTTATTTTGGCGAGTTAACAGGCATTTTATTGCATAATAACAGAAAAATAAGAAAATCACAATTAATAAAGCCTTAAGTAACACAGGAACCCTGAGGGGACAGTAGGTTAAGTAAAAATTTGGTGGTTTAAACCAACCAGTTGCTTTTCAGGAGAAAGATGAGGCAGTCTGCTTCCTTAAAGATTTGTTGTTTTTCTTGAATGCTCTCTTAGGTTGGGTTTTCTAGAGAAACAAAACCAGTGAAACATATATGTGCGTATATATACAGAAAAGTTTATTATCAGGGAAATGGCTTACAATTGTAGAGGCTTAGGTCCCCAGCAGAAGAAGAGAGAGAGTCTTTTCCTAGTGTACCTTATATTGGGAACAGGCTATACTCACCAAGGAAGCATCACTTTAATTGATTGGTTGCTCATAGCTGCTCATCGCATGGTTAATTATGCCTGTGTTAGGTTTAATCGCCATGGGAATAAGCACATCTTAACTTCTAAACCTTTGGAAATCCTGGCCTAGTCAGGTTAACACAAAACCGTAACTATTACTGATGCCTCCCATTCAACTCCAACTCATAGACATCCTATGCACAACAAAATGAAAAACTGCCTGGTCCTGTTCCATCACTGCAATTGTTGTTATGTTTCAGCCATTGTTACAGCCACTATGTCATTCTTTATTGTCAATTTGTGGCATGTGCTGGCTTGCATGTCACTATGAAGATATGACACTGGTTTCAAATACCAGTAGGGTAAACCGTGGTAGACAGTCTCCACTGGAGGTTCAAGACTAAGTAAAATACTAGGAGAGGAATTATTGTTGCTGTTGATAGGTGCCCCCAAGTCTGTTCTGACTCATGGTGACCCAATGCACAACAGAACGAAATACTGTCTGGTCCTGTGCCATCGTTACAATGGTTATACTTGAGCCCATTGCTATTGCCACTGTGCCAACCCATCTCAGTTGGTGTCTTTTTCTTTTTTGCTGACCCTCTCCTTTGCCAAGCATGATGTCCTTCTCTAAGGACTGACTGGTCCCTCCTGATAACATGTCTGAACTATGCCATCCTGACTTCTAAGGAACATTCTGGCTGTACTTCTTACAACAAAGATCTGTTTGTTCTTCTGGCAGTCGATGCTACTTTTAATATTCTCCTCCAACACCATAATTCAAATGTATCCATTCTTTTATTTTTATAGTCTTCTATATTAACTATCCAATTTACACATGCAAATGAGATTATTGAAAATACCATGGCTTGAGTGAGTTGTATTAAATCTTCAAACACTGATCTCTTTTCTGTTTAATACTTTGACGAGGTCTTGTGCAGTAGATTTGCCCATTGCAATGCATCATCTGATTTTTTGACTGCTGCCTTCCATGAAAGCTGATTGTGGAGCCAATCAAAATGAAGTATTTGACGACTTCAATGTTTTCTGCATTTATCATGATGTAATTTATTGGTCTAGAGATGATGACTTTTGTTTTCTTTACACTGAGGTGCAATCCATATTTCATCAGTAAGTATTTCAAGTCCTCTTTACTTTCAGCATTGTTGTATCATCTGCATATGTCAGTACATTAAGGAATTTTCCTCCAATCCTAATGTCATGTTCTTCTTCATATAATCCAGATTCTTGAATTATTTGTTCAGCATACAGATTGAATAAGTATGATGAAAGGATACAAATCTGGCACACAATTTTCCTGATTTTAAACTATTCAGTGTCCACTTTCTCAGTGTTTTGTTCTATTCTAAAAAGTGCCTCTTGGTCCAGGTTCAGATTCCTCATAAGCACAATTAAGCTTCTGGAATACCCATTCTTCACAGTGCTATCAATAGGTTGTCATAATCTACATAATTGAAAGCCTTTGTATAGTCAAAAAAGCACAAATAAACATCTTCCCGGTATTCTCTGTTATAAGACAAGATTTATCTGACGTCAGCAGTGATATCCCTTATTCCAAATCTTCTTCTGAATCTGGCTTGAGTTTCTGGCAGTTTCTTATTGATGTACTGTTACACCCATTTTTAAAATTATCTTCAGCAAAATTGTACTTGCATGTGATATTATTGATATTGCTCAATGACTTTCACATTCTGATGGGTCACCTCTCTTTGGAATGGACACAAATATGAATTTCTTATAATCGGTTAACCAGATTGCTGTTTTTCAAATTTCTTGGCATAGATGAACTGAGTGCCTTTGGTGCTGCATGAGTTTGTTGAAAGATTTCAATTAGTATTCTGTCAATTCCTGGAGCCTTGTTTTTGGCCAATGCCTTCAGTGCAGCTTGGGCTTCTTCCTTCAGGAGTATCAGTTCTTGATCACATGCTACCTCTGGAAATGGTTGAACATCAACCATTTCTTTTTGGTACAGTGACTCTGTGTATACCTTCCACCTTCTTTTGATGCTTTTTGCATCATTCAATATTTTGACTATTGTTGTTTTTGTTGCTAAGTGCTGTTGAGTTGGTTCTGACTCATAGCAACCCTGTATAGGGTTTCCAAGGAGCGACTGTGGGTTTGAACTGCCAACTTTGCGGCTCAAACTGAACTTTCAGTCTAGTATATTATCCTGCAGCACTACACCAGGACTCCATTTTGACCATGTTGTTGTTGTTATTAAGTGCCGTCCAGTAGATTCCGATCCATATTGAGGAGTTTGAACTGCTGACCTTGCAGTTAATACGCACTGTGGGCATATTAACCCACAGTCTCACACCAGGATTGTTGTTGTTGTTAAGTGCCGTCGAGTTGGTTCCGACCCACAGCGACCCTGTAGAGGGTTTCCAAGAGAGACCGCTGAGCTTGAAACACCAACCTTGCAGTTCAAATGGCTTTGCAGTCTGGCATATTAACCCACAGCGCCATACCAGGACTCCATCAGAAAATCTCGATAAAGTGTTTTGACAATCTCCAAACCTGGTTGCTGTTGTTAAGTGTTGTTAGGTTGTTTCTGACTCACAGCAACCCTTTATAGGGCTTCCAAGGTTGAACATCTTAAAGGGAGCAAAAAGCCTTATCTTTCTCCCACAAAGCAACTGGTGAGCTCCAATCTCCAATCATAGTTAGCAGTACAGTGTTTATCATACGGAGCTACCCAGCTCCTCAATAGGAACCTGTTTTGCTGTAAAGTGCCATCTAGTCGATTCCAACCCATAGCGACCCTGTATAGGGTTTCTGAGGAGCAGTTTGTGAGCTTGAACCATTGACCTTGCAGTTCAAAAGGCTTTGCAGTCTAGTGCACTAACCCACAGCGCCACACCAGGACTCCAGGAACCTGTTTAGTCAATAAGAAACCTTCCTATATGTCCACAAGTAATTTCCCAAACCCAATCAGATGTGGAGTTATGGTATCTTAACTCTCAAAGGAAAACTTTGTGTTGGACACTACAACACCCAGCCAATCATTGTCAGCTAATTCTCTTTCCCTTCTCATTCACATCTCCTTCAATTTTCCCATGGTGCACAAAGACTTGGGTAGTTTTAGCTCTTCCAAAGCTCAAAACACAAATTTACAATATTCTCTAATTATTACAAGTCAAAGGAAAAACTTCTAAAGCAGATTATGTTAATAAACTCTTTGACTGCATACTTTTCCTTTGTTATTTGAATAAGTATGGTGAAAGAATACAACCTTGTGGCACACCTTTCTTAATTTGAAAACATTCAGTGATCCCATGTTCTGTTTGAACAACTGCTTCTTGGTCCAGGTGCAGATTCCTCATGAGCACAATTAAGTGTTCAGAACTACTCATACTTTGTAATGTTGTCCATAGCTTGTCATGATCCACACAATCAAAAGCCTTTGCGTAGTCAATAAAGCAGAGGTAAACATCTTTCTGATATTCTCTACTTTCAGCCAAGATCCATGGGACATCAGCAATGATATCCCTTGTTCCAGGGCCTCATCTGAATCCAGCTGGAACCTTTGGAAGTTCTCTTCTAGTGTATGCTTGCAGCTGTTT
>NW_006408657.1:8760699-8830454 GCF_000296735.1 Chrysochloris asiatica
CCATTTGCTTTAGCATCTCTACGCTGGAGAGCAAGTTTCAGTGTCTCTTCTGACATCCATTTTGACCTTTTCCTTCTTTCTTGTCTTCTCAATTATTTTTTGGTTTCTTCATGTATGATGTTCCTGATGTCATCCCACAACTCCTCTGGTCTTTGGTCTTCAGTGTTTAATGTATCATATCAGTCTTCAGATGATCTTTAAATTCCGATGGGATATATTCGAGGTCATATTTTGGCTCTCATGGACTTGTTTTCATTTTATTCAGCTTCAGTTTGAATTTGCATATGAGTAATTCATGGTCTGTTCCACAGTCTGCCCCTGACCTTGTTTTCAGTGATGATATGGAGCTTTACCATTGTCTCTTTCCACAGATGTAGATAGTTTGATTTCTATGTATTCCATCTGATGAGGTCCTTGAGTATAGTCATCTGTTATGCTGTCTAAAGAAGTTATTTGAAATGAATAAATCATTGGTTTTGCAGAATTCTATCGTGTTCTCCTACATCATTTATATCACCAAAGCTATATTTTCCAACTACTGATCGTTCCTCTTTGTTCCCAACCTTTGCATTTCAATCACCAGTAATGATCAATACATCTTGATTGCATGTTTGATCAATTTCAGATTGAAGAAGTTGGTAGGATTCTTGTATTTAATCCTCACTTGCTTTAGTGGTTTGTGCATAAATTTGAATAAAAGTGGTATTAACTGGGCTTCCCTTTAGGCTCATGGATATCATCCTATCACAGACAGTGTTGTACATCATGACTGATCTGGATATGTTCTTTTTGACAATGAATGTAACACCATTCTTCTTCAATTTGTCATTCCCAGCATAGGGATTCAAAATGGCCAATACCAGTCCATTTCAGCTCACTAGTGCCTAAGATATCGATGTTTATGCGTTCCATTTCATTTTTGACAACTTCCAATTTTCTCAGATTCATGCTTCATACATTCCATATTCTGTTTTGCAATGGATGTTTACAGCCATTTCTCTTCATTTTGAGTTGTGCCCTATCAGCAAATGAAGGTCCTGTGGGCTTTACACCTGCAGGCTTCACTCCATTTGTGTCATTGCAGTCAACTCTACTTTGAGGAGGCAGCTCTTCCCCAGTCGCATTTTTATTTCCTTCCAACCTGAGGGAATCATTTTCTGGCACTATATCTGACAGTGTTTATCTGCTATTCATAAGGTTTTCAGTGAGTAAATATTCATAACTAGTTTTCACTCCTTCTTCCTAGTCTGTCTTCATTTGGAAGCTCATCTGAAACCTGTCCACCATGGGTGACCCTGCTGGTATTTAAAATACTGGTAGCGCAGCTTTCAGAATCACAGCAACTCACAAGCCACTAGTACAACAAACTGACAGATGAGTGGTGGTCCTTTATAGTAAACTACTAAAGTTTTAACTGATGCCTTTACAAACAAATAAAAACAAAGCAACAAAAGAAAAACAAACCCATTTTGTCAAGTCCATTCCAACTCATGGTGACTCCATGTATTATAGCGTAGAAATTTCCCATAGGGTTTGCTGTATTATCATTATTTTTTAATGTTTTACTGTGAACTGAGTCATAGTTCACATGGGGAAACATTGGCTTTACACCATTGTGTCATTGCAATAATTGCAATCTCCTCCGTGCATCATCATTCAGTAGTATTTGCTTTTTGTTGTTGTTTTTGGCAGCAGGGGTGGTGTGTACATAGAAACACTCAGGAATATATAATAATTTAAACAACCAAAGGGCACATTCTGCAAGCTTGCCTCCTGGCTGCCAGCACCCAGTCCCTCTCTTTCCATGAGTCCAGAGTCCTCAACTGCTCCCTCTCTCTATGTCCTCATCTCTGCCTCCATCTGTGGTGTCGATGCTTCTCTGGATAAGGTCCTACACTCCGCTAGTGTTCTTCTCCTTGATGGTCCTAGAGTGCTCTGTTTCTGGACTGTAAAATTAACTACTCCCCTGTTTTTGTTGAAAAACTTCTACCTTTACAGTTGTGACAATCTTGATTAGTCATGATAACAATTACTTATTATTGAATCATAAGAATATTATCTCCATCTTCTTTCACCAGACCCGTCTAGAAAAGATGAAAACTATTCAGTGGGGACTCTACCTTCCCCCTCACACTCTTAAACTAAACTGCCTCTTGAAAACTTGTAAGCCAGTCACTTTGTGTCCTTATCACCCCCTAATTTTAACTAGCCAATGTCTAAGTTTCTCATTCCTATCTATCTTGAATACAGAGGTGAGAGGATTAATACTTGATGTGAAGACTCCTTCCCTTTCAGTTGGTATTTTGAGCTAGTATATCCATAGGTATAGTAGGTCAAGTTTATCAAACTGTAGCAATTTACCCTCATTTCCTTTATCAAAAAAAATTTTTTTTAATCTTCCTCTAGTTGAGTTCTGATTATCAAGCCATTGAGGCTAGGTCAAATGGGTATCACCTACAAGTTTGGGTGTTCTTCTGTGTCTCCTCTCACTTCATATCAGCTGGATGCTTCACTCTCAGCTCTAACCCTCTGTGGCTATGTCCTTGTCCATGGGCTCAGTAGTCCCCAGGTCTCACCACACTTCGGACCAACCAGCCCTGCCTCTTCTTTTTCTCATCTCCAGGTCAACAAGAATCTATAGAACATGGTTGAACTCAGCCCATTTTTTTTATTGCTGTCTTTCTCTCTCTTCCAGTAGATCAATGTGGTTCTAGCAAGCTTACATGCCTGCTTATGTGTTCCTTTTGAGTTTCAGTCTTTGAAGGTTGCCTGTACTTTTTACAGATTCAGATTACAAGCCTTTCTTCTGCTTCACAGAAGAGTTGACCTTGGATGGAGCAAAGCTTTCAGGACCTTCATTTGCTGATGCGGTAGAATGTAAAATGATAAAAAATGGTTGCAACCATCCATTAATAATCAGAACATGGATGTATGAAGTATGAATCTAGGAAAATTGGAATGCAGAAAGATTGATGTCCTGGGCATTAGTGAGTTGAAATGGACTGATATTGGCCATTTTGAATCAGAAAATTTTATAGTTACTATGATGCTCTGGTAGCGTAGTGGTCACAGATCAGGCTGCTAACCTCAGGGTTGGCAGTTTGAAACTACCACTGTTCCGCAGGAGGAAGATGAGGCTTTCTGTTCCCATAAAGATTTTCAGTCTCAGAAACCCTGTGACTCCATGGTACTTAACAACAACAACATGATGCAAATGACAACTGAAGAGGGCTGGCATTCATTGTCAAATAGCATTTCAAGACCTACCTTGAGTCAATACCACTATTATTCAACCACTAAAGTCAATAATGAAGCCATTGAAGAACTTCTTTAGGCTGAAATGATCAAATATGAATTTAAATGCATTTATAATTATTGATAATTTGCAAATAATGAGGAAGGATCAGTAATAGAAAAATATGGCCTTGGGTATAGAAACCATGTTGGATATCCCATGATAGAATTTTTCAAGACCAATGATTTATTCATTACAAAAACCATTTTCCCCCCAACATAAATGGTGACAATTCATGTAGAAATCAAAAGACAGAATACACAGAAATCAAATTGACTACATATGTAGGCAGATATTATGGAGAAGTTCAATGTCATTAACTAAAGCAATGCCAAAGGCTGATTGTGGAAAAGACCATCAACTACTAAAATGTTAAGTTCAGATTGAAGCTGAAGAATATTAAAACAGAGTCGAAGTAAAACCTGGAATATATGCCACTTAAATTTAGAGTTCATCTCAAGAACAGATTTGATGCATTAGAAACTAATGACCGAAGACAAGCAAGAACATCATACCCAAAGACGAATATCATCAGAATATTGTCATATATAGTACTGGAAGATGAGTCCCTCAGGTTGGAAGGCACTCAAAATATGACTAGGAAAGAGCGGTCTCCTCAAAGTAGATTTGACTCTGAATACATGAATGGAGTAAAACTCTCAGGGCCTTCATTTGCTGAGAAGAAATAGCTACTAACATTAATAGTCATAACATGTAATGTATAAAGTATAAATCTAAGAAAATTGGAAGTTGTCAAAAATGAAATGGAACTCATAAAGATTGATATCTTAGGTATTAGTGAGCTGAAATGGACTGGTACTGGTAATTTTGAATCTGACAATCAAATGGTTTATTATGCCAGGAATGACATATTGAAGAGAATGGCATTGCTTTCATGATCAAAAAGAAAATTTCAAAATCTATCTTGAAGTATAATGCTGCTTGTCATAGGATAATATCCATATGCCTACAAGACAGACCTTGGTGGTGTTCTGTAGGATAAGCACTTGACCATCAGGTCGATATGAACCAAAAGGTCAACAGTTCAAACTCACCAGTCTCTCTTTGGAAACCCTACATACAGGGTTGTTATGAGTCATACTGACTCCACAGCACTTAACAAAAACCAAACGAGGAAGACCAGTTAATGCAACTATTATTCAAATTTACACACCAACCAGTAAAGACAATGATGACGACATTGAAGAATTCCACCAACTTCTTCAGTCTGAAATTGATCAAACATGCAATTGATGTAATGTATTGATAATTACTGATGATTTAAATGCAAAGTTTGGAAACAAAGAGGAAGGATCATTCATTGGAAACTATGACCTTCGTGATAGAAACAATGCTGGAGATCACATGATAGAATTTTGCAAGACTAGTTACTTGTTCATTGCAAATACCTTTTTTAAACAACATAAAAGACACATGAACTTCACCTGAAATTCACCTGAACATAAAAGACACATGAACTTCACCAGATGGAATACACAGAAATCAAATTGACTAAATATGTGGGAAGAGACGATGGAAAACCTCTATATCATCAGTCAAAACCAGGCCCAGGAACAGACTGTGGAACAGATCATTAATTGCTTATATGTAAGTTCAGATTGAAGGTGAAGAAAATTAAAACAAGTCTATGAGAGCCAAAATTTTACCTTGAACACATCTCACCTGAATTTAGAGATATTCTCAAGAAAATATTAGATGCTTTGGGCACTAGTGACCAAAAACCAGAGAAGCTGTGGGATGACATCAAGAACATCATACAGGAAGATAGCAAAAAGTCATTAAGAAGACAAGAAAGAAGAAAAAGACCAAAAATGGATATCAAAAGAGATTCTAAAACATGCTCTCCAGCATAGAGATGCTAAAGCAAATAAAAAAAGATTAGATTGTAAAAGAACTAAATAGAAAATTTCAAAGGGCAGTTTGAGAAGACAAAGCTAAGTATTATAATGAAACGTGCAAAGGTCTAGGGGTTAGAAAACCAAAAGTGAAGAACATGCTCAGCATTTCTCAATCTGAACAAACTGAAGAAAAATTCAAGCCTCAACTTGAAATATTGAGGGATTCTATGGGCAAAATATTGAATGATGCAGAAATCATCAAAAGTAGATGGAAGGGAGGATGGTTTTGAGAAGTTATTCTCCTGTATTCTGTTAATAAAGCTTGGATTGGAACTCTCCCTGTCACTGTAATTGACTACAGTGACAGACGGAAAACCCTTGTTTCAGTTTGGCAACATTTCTGGTGACCATGTTCAGGGATCTCGCAGACTTCCCTGGTAAGTAGTATTATTAGCAAAGGGACATAGTCTCTTTTGTGGGTGATATTGCTTGCTTGGGAAGCCTGTTTGCTGTCTGGACAGGTGAGCCCAAGAGCACAGTAACTGAACACTCCTAACTGCACGACCAAGAATCTTTTTCCTAAGAGCCTTTAGTCCTGTGTTTTCTGCAGTCACTCGCCTTCACTTTTGAGATCCCCTTGCTTTATTCTGGGTGTGTACATAGGGGCACGGTAAGCGAGAAGTAATTTCCTCAAAGTGTCCCTTCTGTTTCTGTTTCTGTGTTCCTGTTAAGGTTAACCTCTATATCTGAAAAATGGGAACCCAGACCTCAATCCCAAAGAAAAGCCTTGTAAGACATAATTCTGTCTGTTTTCTGTATGGGTACCCTCCTATGATAAGGAGCTCTGGTAGCGTAGTGGTTACGAATCGGGCTGCAAACCTTAAGGTCAGCAGTTCGAAACTACCAGCCGTTCCGCGGGAGAAAGATGAGGCTTTCTACTCCCGTAAAGATTTACACCCTCGGAAACCCTGTACAGGGTCGCTATGGGTCGGAACCGACTCGACGGCACTTAACAACAACAACAACCCTCCTATGATATAAAAGGAATTGGTGTTTTACTGTAACACAGCTTGACCCATGTACAACCTAGATTATGGGGGAAAAAATAATCTTTGAATGGTTCCTTAAATTATTATACCATTTTACAGCTTGAATTATTCAGCTACTATGTCAGATTGCCTATCTGTTTGTAAAATTACTTTGTTTTTGTCCTGTATTTATATTTAAGGAAATGAAAACAACCTGAATTCCAAGAGTATGTAGGTTATGTCATATATAATGCATTTATGCTGCCAATATGAAAGCCATGCAGAGGAAAATCAAATACAGACGAGTGTTAGGTGAAAAAAGTAAAAACATAGAGTTCTATTCAGGCCTACATGTGAATATACAAAGAGAGGAATGGTTTCTTTTTTGGTAAAATGTAGCTTTTGATTGTAGAATTGTTTTATTACGACTCCTGATGCACCAGCAGCTGCTAATAGGTAAAAGGATAGCTTGACCTCATGAACCTACTCTGCCATATTTAGCCGCCAAGGAAAGCAGTTTGGAAGTGATTTCTCTGTACTATACCCTTCAAGAGGCCCATTTCAGTCAATGCCTACAGGGAACAGAGGCAGGGCAATACTCCCTCTGCAGATGCCCATAGGATTGAATACGGAAGGGCAAGCTGTGGGATATTACTGGGCACATACTCCATTCTCTACCTTGGACTTGTTAAATAGGAAAAATTCAAAGTGCCGTTGGGTTGGTTCTGACTCATGGCAACCCTGTGCAGGATTTCTGAGTAGCAGCTGGTGAGCTTGAACTGCTGACCTTGCAGTTCAGATGGACTTAGTGGTCCAGTGTATTGACCACAGTGCCACACCAGAATGACTCAACCAAAATGACAAATTTAATAACCACTCTTTTTGCTACCTGTCATCCTAATTGGGCAGCTATTCAGGCTCTGTTGACCATGCTCCTGACCAGTGACAAAAGAAGGCTGGTCTGAGACAAGGCTCAGGATGAAGCAGCATGTATCTGTGGAGAAAAACTTGAATGGAACCATAACTCCAGTCAAGGCAATTCCTCTAACTAAACAGAATTGGAATCTAGATGACATGGCCTGCTGCACCTGGAAAGGTGCATTCTCAGAGGTCTGAAGAAGGGAGTTCCTAAACAAAAGAGCTTGAACATGGTACAAGTAGTTCAGCAGAAGCCACCTGAGGACCCCTCTGAATTCTTTGAATGAATCTACCAGGGTTACTGTTAAGAACACAGACCTTGACCTCTAGAACTCAGCAAATATCTGAATGGTTAACATGACTTTTATCTCCCAAAGTGCCCCTAATATTAGAAAGAAAATGCAGAAATTCAACAGGGCAATTGGTATGAATACATCCCAGTTGGTCTACATTGCTTTTAAGATACTTAACAGCTGAGAGCACAAGAAGTCTCAGACCATTACTATCTTCCTAAAGACCACTAGAGGTAGGCCTGTAGGGCCCCAGGGAGTATCCCTGAAAGGAAGGAGGACTTTAAGCAAGGAACAATGTGCTTATTGAAAAAAAAAAACCTGGACATTGGAAAAATGAATGTGCAAATCTCAGGGGGTAATCTGGCAGAAAAAGCCACCCTCCAACTCAATAGATGGTTGAACAAGCTTCATTTTCTGCAGAAGACTGATGGTGCTGGGGGTGGGGGTGGGGTCCAGCATGATTTGGCATCAACCTCTGCCATCCTTATTGCCCTGCCCACTCAGGAACCTCAGCTGAAAATAACAATGGGGGACAGACTGTGGATTTTTGGTGGACACTGGGGCCACTTATTCAGTGGTCAATACACCTCTGAATTTCCCATCATTCTGTTCAGTGATGGTGACTGAGGTCTCAGGGAGGTCTGAGGACCAGTTGTTCCTGAAACCCTTCAACTGCTTCACTGGGGAAAAGAAAATGACACACAGTTTCCTATATATGCCTGACTCCCCAGTCCCGTTACTGGGCCAGGGCCTGCTTCCAAAGTTGTATGTTCAAATAACCTTTCTTCATGAAACCAAAAGTCTACAGATGGAGATTCCTCGTGAACATGCTTGGCAATTACTGATTCAAACTCGGGAAACCAGTCACATTTGCCTGAGGAGATCGACAATCAAGTAAACCCTCCTGTGGGCTATTGGAACTCCTGGGAGAGCCAAGAAGCATCCCCCATTGAGGTCTGATTGAAGCCTGGAAGCTGACCATTCCACAGAAACCAATATCCTCTCAGGAAAGAGGCTGAGAAATTCATTCTGGCCAGCCCATCACCATCCCCATCAGGTCGACTCCCTGCTGCAACATAAGGGAAGCCTATGGCTCACCAAAGGGTGGATGAGGTGATACCAGGTTATTTAACTGGACAATCTGAATATTACCCTGAGATTTATGGGGTGACTAAACCTGCCATCCTTGTCCCTGATGTGGCAACTGGAGGTCTGAACCATGATTGTGTAGAAATCATTGGCCAAGTATTTTCTAGCGCCCTGACCTGTCTGACCTGGTAGACTCGACATTGTTCATGGATAGAAGTATTAAACAGAGAAAGGGACTCGGAGAGTGGGGTGTGTGATAGCAACCTGCCTAGGCTGAGAAAGCTGAACTGATTGCACTGATGAGGGCATTAGAAATGTTGGCGAGAAAGACTATGGATGTGTACTTAGAGGACTTAAGTTGGGCTGGGGCAGAAGGATTTGAGAGAAAAGTTAAAGGATGACAAGTGAATGACAATGGAATTGTTCTGGTTCTGAGAGGTTAAAGACTAGAAAGTGAATGGCAATAGAATGGTTCTGATCCTGTGAAAACTAACCCCTGCTCTTCTTAAATTAGTCCGTGAAATAACCCACTACAGTAAAGAGGCCCTGACTCCAGGGCAAGAAAAAAAAAAAAAAAATCAGAATTTTTTTTTACTTGCCTCAAGAACAATCCTAAAACAAGGCTGCCCTGCACCAATATCAAGGTAAACAACCCTTTGAAAACTGGCAGGTTGATTTCATGCAGATGCCCCCAAGCTGGGAAATTAAATATTTGCTGGTTTTGTTTTTGTAGACTTCTATTCTGGTTAGGTAGAGTTTTTCCCCACCAAATTAAGAGAACTTTAGAAGTAGTGAAAATCCTATTGAAGGAGGTTATCTCTAAGTTTGGACTTCCAAAAAGTGTCCAAAGTGACAACAAAGCAGCAAACACCTACAGATGAAATGAAGATTGCACTCAGCATGGAGATCCCACTCTGGAGAAGTAGAGAAAATGAATCCTACTCTAAAGAAACAAATGGAGAAACTCTGTCAGGAAATTTATCTATATTGGGACCAGGTGTTGCCTTAGCCCAGCTCCAAATTCAGGTAGCCTCCAGAAGCAGGCTTAAATTGAGCCCTTATGAAATTGTATATGGTAAACCTTTCCAGGTAGCTTCCCTCAACCTTCCCCCTGACCTCAACCAAGATTTGAAGGTGCAGCAGTGTGCACAACACCTCCACCACTTTCTTTCTAAAATTCTTAAATTTGTTCTTCCCAGGTCTGCTCCCTCCCTTACAGGTAACCTGACCCCTTCCAGCCTGGAGATCATATTCTGCTCAAAATGTGGAAAGACAGACCTGGATCTAAGTTAGAGGAGGTATGGACTGGGTCTTGGAAGATCCTGCTGACTACCGCCACTGATCTCAAACTGGTGGGCCTCAAGACCTGAACTCAATATATATGAGTCAAGAAAAATCCTGGACAATAATGAGTCATGAATTCTTCTGCTGATCTCAAGTTGCGATTAAAGCTACATTAAACTTCTTTAGCCTTTGAGACTGTCACAGTTGTAAAGGTAGAAGTTTTGTAACAAAAACGGGGGTGTAGTTAATCTTAGAGTCCAGAAACAGAAGGCCCTAGGATCATCAAGGGAGAAGAGCAGAAGCGGAATGCGGGACCCTATTTAGAGAAGCAAAGACACCAGAGATGGAGGCAGAGATGGGGATATGGAGAGAGGGAGCAGCTGCAGACTCTATATTCATGGAAAGAGAAGGACTGAGAGCTGGCGGCCAGGAGGCAGGCTTGCAGAATGTGCTTTTTGGTGGTTTAAATTATTATATATGCCTGAATGTTAAAAAAAAAAAAAAGAGCTAAAATCAATAGAGAAATACTGTTAACTGATAGTACATGGTAGGGATTATAATTGTAATGAAAAAAAGTGTAAGATTTGTTGAATGTAAAACTGATGATCTGCTCTGTAAACTTTCACTCACATCACAATAAAAAAAAACAACAGCAACAACCAACAACATCAAAAAAACCTTCTTTCTCCTATTATAGGTTGGATACTCAGATTTAATCTCCTATTGCCAGGTTGATATTTAGCTATACCTGCACAAGCATGTAATGAATACATGTTTGAAGGGGGATTGTATGTTGAACCTCTTGTCTTGTAACACAGATCCAGCAGGGTAGTTTTTCCTATGGAACTAAGGCCTTCTCCTACATCCCCACTAGCTTTACTGAGGTGGGGTGGGGGAAGGAGGAGCCCCATACACTTGGAAGACTGACCACCTTCTTACCAGAGACAGGACCCGACTGAAAGCCATAATTGCTAGTGCTTCCCCACTTGACTTCCATATTAATCTACATCTGTTCAGTCCAGCTGAGCATATGACCCTACCCCTTTTTGAAATACTTGCTAAGGTCTTGACCCTAAATATGAAAGTCAACAGACTTGCCTGTATAGACCCTTAATGTCAACTCCCAGACAATCACTGCCCTAAGTGTAAGGGCTTCTTTAGAGCATGTAATGAGAGTTAATTGTCTTAGTTACCTAATCTAAAGTGGCTCCCCATGTTAATAGTGAGAGTTGGGTATGTATTGTCATAGGAATTTTCATATGTTGCTGTAGTCAATGCTCAACTTGTTGTATCACCCTTTGTAAAACTTGCTGTTTTCTATGACCTAGGCTTAGTTCTTTTGACCCAAGAAACAATTCCCAGGATCAAAGTAACTATTTTCATTTGAAGCAGATTTCATAGAAATGAAATCTAAAAATATGAGTGGGGAATGATAACATGGATCTGCTGACCTAAACAAAATGAAGTCGGTTTAGTCATTAAGTCTCAAATGAGGACCCTGTAAATGAGGAAGTTTAAATTAGCTGAGATGACCTTATGGTCCTAGAAGGAGAATAGGACAAGGAGAATATGGCATGCTTAAACCCTCCCAGATAGTTGTCTCAGGAATTTAACAGCTGAGACCCTGACGGTAAAATTTAAGGAAGTTTATTGTTTTATTGTTTCCTTTCCCCAAAGAATGCTATCTTGATATTAAGATAAATTAAGTGTACATCCAAATGTGACTTACCCTATATAATGTGCTTGAGGACAAGGTGCGCCTGACCCAAGCCATGGTATTTTCAATAACCTCATATGGATGCGAAAGCTGGAAAGTTAATAAGGAAGATCATAGAAAAATTGATGCCTTTGAGTTGTGGTGTTGGAGGAGAATACTAAAAGTGCCATGGACTGCCAAAAGAACCAATAGATCTATTTTGGAAGAAGTGCAGCCAGAGTGCTCCTTGGAGGCCAAGATGGCTAAACTTCGTCTCTCATACTTTGGACATATTGTCAGGAGGGAACAGTCACTGGAGAAGGATGTCATGTTGGGTAAGGTAGAGGGTCAGAGAAAAAGAGGAAGACCCCCAATGAGATGGATTGGCCAGGTGGCATCATTGATGGACTCAAGTGTGGCAGCTGTAGTGAGGTTGGCCCAGGATTGGACATTGTTTCATTCTGCTTGCTTGGGGTCGCTATGAGTCGGTTCCGACTTGATGGCACCTGACAACAACAACTCTTCATAATGGACAAGAAAGTCTTGAGAAATTATTCTCCCATCCTCCAGACTGCTGGCTTTCTGTTAATAAAGCTTGTATTGGATCTCTATCAAAAAAAAAAAAAAAAAAAAGAAGTAGATGGTAGAGTATGATCTATGATACTAAAAGCATTGGCAAAGAACAAGACTCCTGGAATTGATGTAACGCAAATTGAAATCTTTCAACAAACTGATTCAGCACTAGAGACACTTACTCATATATGCCAAGAAATTTGGAAGACAGCTACCTGGCCAACGGATTGGAAGAGATTCATATTTGTGCTCATTCCAAAGAGAGGTGGCCCAACATAATGTGGAAATCATCAAACAATATTATTAATATCACATACAAGTAAAATTTTGCTAAAGTTAATTCAAAACAATTGCAACAGTATATTGACTGGGAGCTGCCAGAGGTTCAAGTCAGAGTTAGAAGAGGAAGTAGAATGAGGCACATCAGTACTGACATCAGATGGATCTTGGCTGGAAGCAGAGAATACCAGAAATATGTTTGTTGTTGTTGTTGTTAAGTGTCATCAAGTCAGTTCCTGACTCATAGCAACCTTGTATAGGGTTTCTGAGGAGCAGCCGGTGAGTTTGAACTGTTGACCTTGTGGTTTACTGATCCTACAGCACCACACCAGGAGTCCTGTGCTTTATTGGCTATGCAAATGCTTTGACCATGTGTATCATGACAAGCTATGGCCAACACTGTGGAGAATGAGTATTCTAATTGTACTCATGAGGACTCTTTACATAGACAAGAGACAGTCGTTTACATAGAACAAGTGGACACTGAATAGTTTAAAATTAGGAAAGATATTTGTAGGGTTGTATTATTTTACCATATTTATTTAATCTGTACATTGAGCAAATAATCTGAGAAGCTGGATTATATTAAGAATAAAGTGGCATCAGGATTAGAGGAAGACTCACTAACAACCTGCAATATGCAGATGATACATCCTTGCTTGCTGAAAGTGAAGAGGATTCAAAACACTTACTTATGAAGATCAAAGCCTTTACTTTGGGTTGCATCTCAATATAAAGAAAACAAAAATCCTCACCAGTAAATCAATAGCATCATGATAAATGGAGAAAAGATTGATGTTGTCAAAGGCTTCATTTAACTTGGACCCAAAATCAACACCCATGCTAGCAGCAGCAAAGACATCAAACGATGTACTGCATTAGGCAAATGTGCTGCACCAGGCCTCTTTAAAGTGTTCAAGAGCAAAGATGTCAGTTTGAGGATTAAGGTATGACTGACCCAAGCCACAGTATTTTCAATAACTTCATATGCATGTGACAGTTGGACAGTGAATATGGAAGACCATAGAAGAGTTGATGCATTTGTGTTATGGTGTTGGAGAAGAATATTGAAAGTACCATTGACTGTCAGAAGAACAAAGAAATCTGTTTTGGAAGGAGTACAGTCAGAATGCTTCTGTAGGCCAAGATAGCAAAAATTGGTTTCTCATACTCCAGACATATTATCAGGAGGGACCAGTTCCTGTTGAAGGACATCATGCTGGGTAAAGTGGACGGTCAGCGAAAATGAGGAAGACCCCCAACGTGATAGATTGGCACAGTGGCAGCAGCAGTGGTCTCAAGCATAACAAAAATTGTGAGGATGGCATAGGACTGACAGTGTTTCATTCTGTTGTGCATAAGGTAGCTATCAGTTGAAACCAACTGGAGGGCACTTAAACAACAGCAACATGAGTTGAAAGCAACTCATAAGCACCTAACACGTGAGGGTAACAGGTTATAAAGACAATTGAAATGTCTTCACTTTCTAGTGCTGGAACACCAACTCCTGTCACAATGTAGGGGATACTGTCTTCTATGGGGATTTTTGTTTTGTTGTTTGTTTTGCTTAGTTTAGGTTTTGATATGTGTAGGTTTTCCTAGTCTTGTAACAGAGAGCAAAATAAATCAGGAGTTAGTCTGTTCTATACTGAAACAGAATTTCCTTAGTCTTTTACTAGGATTACCTTTAATTGTTTAATGTGCTGGACTGCAAAGCTGGCTTGAACCTCAAGGTTGATGGTTCAAGCTCACCAGCCTCTCCTTGGAAACCCTATACAAGGCCACTGTGTGTTGGAACCGACTTGAAGGCACTTAACAACAACAAACTTTTAATTTTTCAGTTTAATTTTTCAGTTCTTTCTACTACTATCTCATTATTATTCTCCCTGCTCCTTTGGTTTTTTTCCTATTAAATGTCGATCCAGTGTTAAAGTAGGTGCCCTAATAATTATCCCGACCCAGACATTTTGCCTAATGTTTCTCACCTGCATTGTCTGGCAATATAAGACTTGTTCATGATACAGGTTTTTGGCCTTCTGACTCTGTATTCCCCAGATTCAGACGTGTGCCAAGAAGTGATGGTTTGGGTCGATACTGATGCTCACTCTGCTGCTGGACTTCATGTGATCCATCTGTCCTCTGTTTTACCTGAAGAGTAATTAAAGTGTAAATAAATCCCCTGGGACACCAGAGCTTTTGAGGCTCAAATTTTCTTGCCATCTGTGTTCCCTAAGAGGCAGATTGTACTTGGCAGTCCTTATTTGCTCTACAAACAGGCATTTATCAATGTGCATATCCAGTGCCTTCCAACTCTCCACTGAGCAAACATCACTGCTCATTTTGCAGGCTTGGAAGGCAGCTCGTGTTTTGAGGACCACACTCAGAAAAACTTTGCAAAATGTTTTCCTAGGACACCCTGCCAAATTCCCCCACAGACAAGTGTAGTTCACGTGCTACTCACGACCAGGCTACATTCTAAAGCCAGGACCAGGAGACAGACTTTGTAGTCTCCCAAGGACGGGTGATTCAACTGCTGGAATGCAACACTTAGATAAATAAGCCCTAAAACCTACAACAACTTGGCTATGCATAGCTCTTAAATTCGATTTGTTAGATATATAATAAAAATAGCCAAAAGATTTGAAGTGGGTAGGAGTTCAGTGTGATCCTGTAGCCTAACTTCAACTCATTTATGAATTACCCATTAGCTAGTGGACATGCAGCAGTTCATGCAAATTGGGGGTGTCACCTGATCATCTCATTTTTCAACAAGTATTTGGAATATTCCTAGTGTACACCAAAGTGCACAGCTGCCGGCTGTGCATACATCAGAGTTATGCTTCATTTAGATGCCTCCCACTTGATATTTAGGAGAAAGAAGAGACCAGGAAACACTAGTGGAAGGACTCCAGGAAAGATAATATTTGAAGCAGATGGAACCTGCATTATACATGCTTTTTCATGTTGTTGGTTTTTTAATTTTTTATTTTGTAAAGCATAGAAATCATGTACAAATATTATTTATAATAAAGTGCCATGAAATCTACCCCAGACCTGCTGAATCTGCATACTTACCCTGGGAATGTCATGTATTTTTCAAAACGCTCTGTGGTAGATCCTTGAGCTTGGCCATGTTTGGGTAGCATTGATAGCTACTAAATAGCCAGAAGCTGCATTCCATTTCTCCCTCCCAAGCTCTGGTGCTTCTAACAATAATAAACAATTGCCCTTTTCTGTACCTAGAATTGCTACTAATTAGCACTATGATCTAGTCAAATAATTTAATGTATCAGAGCTTCCATTTTTTCACAAGAAAATACTTCAAACATAAGCTAATGCAGACAACTGCTAAAATGCTACCACAAGTCTATCCAGTCTTGTATTATTGTTAAATGCCATTGAGTCGGTTCAGTATAAGGTTCCAAAGAGTTGTTGGTGAATTTGATCTGCCAACCTTGTGGTTCATAAGATCTTGCAGTCTAGTGCTTATCCTACTGTGCCACATACAGAAGTGGCAGGAGGCAATGTTTTGATAATGTCTAAGACTTTTCTTTCATCCTTTTCCCCCTAAATAATCTAGGTCCCTCCATCCACTGGGATAGTGATATTCCTTTTCAGGGGAGGACTCATTCAGCTGAGAATAAAGAAGTCAATTAAGTTTCTGAGTAAAGTTTTATACTCCTAACGGCATGGCACTTCCTCAGAAAGTTGGAAATAGAAATACCTTATGATCCAGCAATCCCTCTACTTGGTATATACTTGATATACAAGAAATACAAGCCATACAAGAAATACAAAAAATACAGCACTATTCACAACAGAAAAAAGATGCAGATAGCCTGAGTGGCTATCAATGGAAGAATGTATAAAAAAACTTTGTGCAAACACACAATGGAATATTATGCTACCTTGAAGAATAACGGTGAAGCTGCAAAACACTTCATAACATGGATGAAATTAGTCAGTCATAAAAGGACAAATGTTGCATAAGGCCATTAGTGTAAAATCTTAAGAAAAGATTTCCATACTAAAAGAAAAATTCTTTGATGGTTACCAGGGGTGGGAAGGAGGGGACAGTAAGGCACAGGTTAGGGGATAGACATATGATATTCCAGGTAATAGGGAGGACAGTATACAAGGAAGGGGAAGGTAATCCACAAGAAGATGGATAGACAGAAAGATAGGGAAAGACAGGGTGGTTTGCATGGGCTAAATGAGATAGAGGTAAATAGTGATGCTTACTTAACCTTGGAACAATAGGGTTCTATGATACAGAGATCAAGACATAGTCTGATCAGCTGTATGCCTGTAGGTAGGATGCTGGCTTGCAAAATGTACCTTTTGGTGGTTTAAATGAATACATATTTTCTGTGTGTTGTATGCACATTTAAACAAAAGAGGGAATAGAGGTAAATACTGTTAACTGAAAGTGCATGGAGGGAATTGTATATATTGCATTGAACCAACATATGATTGTTGTTGTTGTTGTTGTTAAGTGCCATCAAGTCGGTTCTGACCCACAGCAACCCTGTATTGGGTTTCCGAGGTGCAGATGGTGAGCTTGAACCACCGACCTTGCAGTTCAAACAGCTTTGCAGTCTGGTGCATTAACCCACAGCGCCACACCAGGATTGGTTGGGTGTAAAACTAGTGATCTACTCTGCAAACGATCACTCAATCCACAATAAAACCTTTAAAAAAAAAAAAAAAAAAAAAAAAGAGAGAAAGAAAAAAAGACAAAAAAAAAAACCCTGTGACTAAATGAACAATGCATGCATTAGGGAAGTAACAATAATTGGCAGGTGTGATCAAAGTAGTTAAATTTTGTATTAAATAAATGTCCCAGGGCAATGTCCTAGGTTTGATATACAACACAAATCTACACACAGGGGCATTATAATTCAGTTATTTATATACTGCTGAAAACCACTCCAGACTGTCCCATATAACATAGCTCTGAGGGTGTTTAACTTTAACTTGCTCTCATATCAGAGGGAACATCTGGGAGTGGATATAATCCCAGAATAGAAGTTGTACAGAATACTCAGCTGGAAATGTAGGGGAGCAGCCTGCAGACTGTTCAAACAACTCTGTCAAACAGACCCAATCGCTGGTTGTTGGCAGTCATAATTCTCTATGGCATGCTAGCAGTGGATGAGATGGGGAGTTCTCCACACATCCGGCAGTCTGATTTCTCATGTCTGCAATCATGATAGCCCAACTGGCAAAAACATTACTGCATACTCTAAGGATGGAATGACAGAGAGATGAGAGGTGCCAACATAAATGCAATGTTTTGTGTGGCTTAGGATGGAACCAAGGTGACATCTGTAGCCCTATCCTCCAAGGGACAAACAAATCAAACCATTGGGGATCAATTTACCATTTCCAGGGAAGCAGAATAATGGAATTTCCTGTGGCTAGGTCCTAGTGAAAAGGCAGCAAGAGTTTTTTAGAACTTCTGGGCACCGACAAAGATTCATAGGCAGTGGATATCTGGATCCTCATGGCCTTCTGCAGTTCCTGGGTTAGTAACTGATATGCACAGGATTGAGTCTGTCGCTGAGTTTACTTCAGAATTCCGTTCATTCACTCTACCAGTCTGGCTACAGTCAGGTTGTATGGGAGATGAAGATGCCACACAATGATCAGATCATCTGCCCATTCCTGGACCTCATGTCCCATTTTTCGATGTAGCCACTCAGCCACTTGCACTGCAGGTGCCTGTTGTATGACATGCATTTGGGAGAGTTTATCAGCTTGAGCATTCCACAGTGGAGTAATGGGTCTATGAACTGACACACTAAAAAACAATATCCATGCCTTGTGAGCAGGGCTTCATTCCCTACAGGGGTCACTGGTTCACTAGCCACACTTGATCTTTCTGCTGTGTTAGCCATAATGTCAGTGCTTTATACTGGGCTTGTGCATCAGTACCATCCAAGAAGTCCTCAACTCTGAATCACCCCCAACTGGGGCTTAGCAAAATTCTTGACCCACTCCTGTATGGGGTAGTGTGTTCATAATATTACAGGGGCCCCTTTTGTGAAGTCTTCTACAAGCTGTATGCTGTTATATACTGCACACAGTTGCTTTTCTAAAGGGCTATACCTAGTTTCTGCACCTCTCCACAGCTGAGACCAAATCCATAGGGAATATGTTGACCCTGCAGCCATTGCTTCAGGCCCCAGCCATACGCCTCTTGGTAGCTGGTGGTATCCAATTCACACTTTCGTCCTATAACTATGGCACCAAGAGCCTGCATCTGGTTTATTGCCATTTTAGCTTCATTAAAGGACTACTCTGCCTTGGGAGTCCAGTCCCAAATGCTTCCTTTCTTTACTAGATTCTACAGGAGGCACAGGAGTGCTGGTGTGGCGCTATGGGTTAATGCGCCAGACTGCAAAGCTGTTTAAACTGCAAGGTCAGCGGTTCAAGCTCACTAGCTCCCCCTTGGGAACCCTATACAGGTTTGCTATGGGTTGGAATCGACTCGATGGCACTTAACAACAACAACAGGAGGCACAAGGTGGGAAATAAAGAGTCTCCAATACCCCAAGCTTCTCCAGGAAGTTTTGCAACTCCTTTACTTGGATAGGATAGGAAGTAGCTTTAACTTTGTCAATTACAGCCTCGGGAACCACCTTTGATTTTACCAATCACACAACACCCAAGAATTTGACAGATTATCCATCATTGTTGACCCATCCTCGGGAACTCAGGTGTAATACTATCTATGACGCTACTTGAAGCAAAGGCAGAGAAACACTAAAAGAGGCATTAGTTAGGTTAAGCACAAAGTGACAGGTACCTAAGAGTTCCCCAATATCGTTGAGGAGAGAAGCATTGTGAGGTACAGCTACATCAAGAGTGGGCACCACCTTACTAAACTCTCGGTAGTCTATGGTCATACACCATGATCCATCTAGCTTCTGCACTGGCCATACCAGACTACTGAGTGGTCTGTGAGTGGGCCTAATAATCCCCACCTGGGTGAGTTTGGCTGCAGTCACCGTAGTAATTTCCTCATGCCCTTCACATAGGTGGTATTGCTTCATGTTTACCACCCATCGAGGAGGAAGTAGATAGACTGAGATCCACTACGCTCATCCCTGCATAACAAATTTTACCACACAGACCCTTAAACAGAACTCTCCTGCGGTGGTCATAAGTGCCATTCCTTCCAGTAGGTCTATCCCAAGGATATATTCGGTAAGAGGAGAAATGTACACTTTATATTTCTCAGGAGGCAAACAGCCAATCTTCAGAGTCAAAGCCAGATGGAGCACTTTAATAACTGTGCTGCCCCCATACCCATCAATAGCACTTAGCAGCCCCTGGAACCTGGGGATGCTTCCAGGGACCAGAGTGTATTCAGCCCTGATGTCCACTAGAGCTAAAACAGTTTGCTTATTTCTTGGAAACCAATGGATGGTTAATTCCACATGGGGCCTCTGGTCCCCCAATAGTCATCTTAAGAGGTGTCGACATTTCCCATGCCGGGGTACACTAGGAGCGATGAGCCCTAGAGAGTCCTTTTCCCTGATGACCCTGACCAAGCTCCCTTTGTTTTCTATTGTCCTACTAGCTCTCCTCCCATTGCATTCCTGCAACTGGGACATACCATCTGAAGAGCTTCTCTGTCTCCCCTGGGTCTGTTATAGATTGAGCAGTCTGGGATACTAGGCTGTTCCACCATGGGGCTTAATAGGAACAGCAGCACTTTATACCATTGGTTAGAAGTAAATGTAGAATATCATCTTTTATACCAGCTGTGAGCAGCTCATCATCAGTGCCCCAATAATGCTCTGCACACAGTTCATTTCATTCCCTGCTCCCTACTCACTTTCTACAATCCCTTCACTAGATGCCCATCACATGGGGAAGGATGGGATGTTGCCCTCATTCGGCCAGGCAGCGTTAGCAGGCAGCTATGATACACACTAAAAGAAATGCTACCTGAATCATACTCACTGCAGCAGAGTCACTGCTGCAGTGCATGGTGAGTGGTTACAGAGACCACTTTGGACTCTTTTAAGTCCTTTAAGCATTATGCCCCCTGCCCCATTTCCCACAAATGGAGGAGCCAAACTGCGACCACCTCCTTCCGCTTCAGCCAATATCAGGCCTACTCAGCAGTGTGACCAGTACAGTCTCACATGGTGACCTGTTGCCACTGCTCAGGGGTCTGCAGATTTGTGGAACCTAGTCTTTGGAGACCAGGGCTTCGCTGGTACTAGCCTGTGCCACTCGTATTTCTCTCTCCAAATGCAACTCATCTTTCAATCACTGCACTTCTGTACTAGTTTCAGATTCCTGCAGGAGTCCTATCAATCCTTGGGGCGTTTTCCAGACTTCTGGGTACTCACACTCAGAGGTCAAAGGCCCTCAAGAGTTTCTCTCCTGCAGAGTCCTTCCCACCCCTCTTGCTTAGGGAGTCCAGGGTATTTTTCCATCTCCTGGCTGGTTTGCCAATTGTTGGATTTCAGGCCCAGGATGGAAAATCTTTTGGAGTACATGTTGTTGTGAAGTGCCGTGGAGTAGATTCCGACCCATAGCGACCCTGTATAGGGTTTCCGAGGAGCGGCTGGTGAGTTTGAACTGCGCATCTTGCCATTCACATAGACTTTGCAGTCCAGTGCATTAACCCACAGCACCACGCCAGGACTTCCCTGAATACATGTTGTTGTTGTTGTTAAGTGCTGTCGAGGTTGAGTCAGTTCTGACCCATAGCAACCGTGTATAGGGTTTCCAAGGAGCAGCTGGTGAGCTTGAACCGCCGACCTTGCATTTCAAATGGCTTTGCAGTCTGGCGCATTAACCCACAGTGCCACACTACAGAAAAGCGACTAGAACTCATTCTGAGAGATATTAATTTATTACAGAAAAGAGAATACAAGAGATTAAAAGAGAATAAAGGAGATGGCTTGCCAACAATACCTACAAAGACGAAACAGCTGTGTCCAGTGGTGGCTAGCTGGATCATGAAGGTTTACCTCACCAAGGGAAGGAGCTATGGTCTTTTTAAACCATGGGGTATTCACAAATGTAAGGGCAGTTAAGTGTAATATGTGGAACTTGGACCAGTAGGAGAGTCAAAGGTGCCAGGTTGTCTAGAGAATGAAGGGGCTTCTGTAAGCATAGTGGGAGGAAGGGATATAGGCTCCTTCTTAGTGTATGCATAACTGAAGCAGGAGAGCAAGATAGCTGGAGCAGGGAGATGGGACAGGAGATAGGGTTTTGAGGTAACCTTGGCATGGTCATTTTAGAGCATTAAGTTTGTGTTCCTACAGGTGTTTTGACTAACTCCTTGTATGAAAGGGTCACTAGATCCAAAACCATTGCAGAGGCTGGAGTAAGGAATCCTTATAATAATGACCACCATAACTCCTTTTAGACAAGAGGTTTTCAGTCTTGGCTGCATGTTGGAATCACCCAGGGGATTTTTTAAGTCATTAATGTCTGGATTTCGATACCAAAGATTCTGATTAATTGTTCTGAAATGTGGCTTGGACACATACAGATCTAAAAAGCATTTCAAATCATTGTAATGTGCGTACAAGTTTAATATCTATATTTCTAAATTAATACAGGGCATATGACTATTTAGGGACAGATCATGGGCTTCATCCTAAAATATCTAATTTACATATCTCATTAAATGCAAAAACACACTACCATCCAGTTGACTCTGACTCTTAATGCTCAAGAGGGTTTTTGAGACTATAAATCTTCAGAGGAGCAGCCTCAGCTTTCTTCCTAGGAGAACTGCCAACCTTGAGTTTGAACTGCCCACCTTGAGTTCAGCAGTATAGTGCTTATCTTACAGCTCTACAAGGCCCCTTACAGATCTCATTATTGTAGTTGTTGTTAAGTATTCTCAAGTCCCTCCCAACAGAACAAAACATTGCCCTGTCCCACAACAGCCTCACAATCATTGCTACACTTGATCCCATTGCAACTGCCACTGTGCCAATCATTCTTGTTGGAAGTCTTCCTCTTTTTCGCTGACAGTACAATTTACCAAGCATGATATACTTTTCCAGGGACTGGTCCTTCCTGATAATATGTACAAAGTATGAGAGACGAAGTCTGGCCATCCTGTCTTCTAAGGAGCATTCTGGCTATATTTCTTACAACAAGATTTCTTTTGTTGGCAGTCTATGATACTTTTAATATTCCCCTCCAACACCATAACTCAAATGCATCAATTCTTCTAAACGCTTCTTTATTTATTGTCTAACTTTCACATGCATATGAGGTTATTGAAAATATGAATTGGAACCAACTTAACAGCACTTAATGACAGCAATAGATTATTATGAATTTAATTGTGTTTCCCAAAAACAAATGTTTCAAATCCAAAAAAAAAAAAAAAGTTTTACTCAGAAACTGTACAGAGTCTCTATGAGTCAGAACCAACTCCATGGCACATAACCACCACCACTATAGGGTTTCCAAGGAGCAGTTGTGGGTTTGAACATCCAACCTTGTGGCACGCAGTCCTACAGAATCATACCAGGTATATTTGTCATTGTTACTGTTAAGTGACGTCAAGTTGGTTCTAACACATAGTGACCTTGTATAGGTTTTCTAAGGAGAGGATGGTGGATTTGAACCATTAACCTTGTGAATCAAACTGACTTTTCAGTCCATACATATATGTTATTATTAAGTGCCATTGAATTGTTTCCAGCCCATAGTGACCCTGTAGAGGCTTTCCAAGGAGCTGCTAGTAGGTTCGAACCACTGACCTTGTATTCCAATGCATTATCTTGCAGCACCACACCAGGAGTTCAAATATATATTTGTCTATAATTTTCAATAACTAGGGATATAAGAGCTTTTAAAGAAGAAATTAATTCTCCCTTTGCCAACAGACTAAATTGATTTATTTGATAGCAGTTTAGGCAATTGTTAGATGACTTCAGTTCGAATCTCTCTGTCTTTCAGTTTTCTTTTTAGGTAAGTTATTATGACAGATATACAGAGGACAACGTAAACCGTGTAGTAAGAACAAGTCCAATCTGTAATTAGAAAACAAACTCATTAATTGTCTGTGATTTCTCATAAACAATGAGCCAAAACCACAATTTCATCGACCACAAGGGCTTCCTATAATTTCCTATTGAAACATGAAATTTCTCTGTAAGATCAACCTCCTGTTAGTCATAAGACAATCTCAAAGCAAAGTGTCTCTTGATATAAATATGACTTTCCATTATTTTTTACATAGTTGCAGCAAAAATGGTAATTTATCATACAGTCTTTTAAAACTGCTTTGCTGGACATTATTATAAGGAACTACAGATTAAATTTGTAAAAGCCTCTCAGGGCAGGAAGCCAAGCTAACAATTTGTCACCAGATCTCATCTATAATACCTACAAGTTTGAGTGAGTTCTTTTCTCAGGGTTCTAAAATATCTTAAGATTCCTGGGCCTGTCAAGAAGTGACCTTCCTTACCCATCTGCAAAGCTGGGAGCTTTGTTAAGTCAGATCCAAGGTAGATTTCCTGGGAATGATTTGTAAGCATTGGCTCCACAATTCCTTAAAAGTATTTGCTCATATCTGATTCTCTGAGCACCATTCTCAAATAAATATGATATTCCAGTCAAAGTTTAGTTATATAACCAAAATTTCTAATTATACCTAGTTATTGAATTTATGCAAATAATTATATTATCATTAAAATAAGATCACTCATTAAGAGTTTTCAGATTCCAGAGAAAGGGAAAAAGATAAATGTTTCATCTTTGTTTGAGATAGTTTAGACACATAGAAAAAAATTTTTTTTTTATATCTAGAAAATAGAACATTAAAATACTAATAGTATCCCTCATACAAACCTCACAATAATCTTTTAGTCCACTCAGTCTTACATTGTTAATTTCTGTTCCACACAATTCTGGATCAGCAGCAGTCTGTAAACGCATCAACTTCCACACCAAAGTTATGGAAATCTTGATTCAATTCAGTTCAGTGTTATAATTATTGCCATTAGAAGTCTATGTCCAAATATCTGGCAAAGCCCTTTTCATGGATCCACTTTTGTGAAAGACTCTGGCCTGTGGCTTATTGCAAGTACCTCCAGGACATCACTAAAACAAGAACTATCTGCAGATAATCAGACTTAAAAATAACCATGCTTAACTTTTTACAAATAGTAATTCATACAAGTGAAAGACCTAATGAGAATTCATTACAAAAGCAATATAAAGTCACCACTCTCCTCCAAAAAGGACTTTAGGCAAAATATCTTTAAAAATAATAATCAACCTTATTTTCAAAGAAAATGGATAACCATAACCCTTAGGGAGAAAGAAACTTTGGATATAATGTATAATAATCTTGAGATTATAATATGAATATAAACCATAGCTAGGAAATATTAAGACTATACCATGCTTATCCAGTTTCTGACTATCAATAAAATATGTAAATACTCAGTTGAAATCCATTGGCTATTAGATTTAAATTAAAATACAAAGCTGTGATCAATTAACAATACATAAATAAATTAATAATGATTTATAATACCATATAATGTCAAACACTGGCTATATAATGAACAGCAAGGACACTGACACTCATATGAATTTTAGCTTTAAAAAATTAAACTGCTTCCTGATTTGGCAACCCTTCTCATGCAACTATAACATTATTAATAAGCCCTAGTAGTGTTAGCAATTTTCTCCTTTACAAAGCAAGAATAATTATTTTGTGACTTTTCACACAGTTTCATAGTAGTCAAGAATTTTTCACAGGTCACTGAGAAATATTTGGACTTATCAATTTAACCAAAATGACAATAAAATATTTTAAAAGTAAAATCCTTAGCTTTTTCAAAAAACATGAATCTTGGTTTTGTTAGTAAAGAACATAAAAGCCCAGTTAATTTAGCTTATTTTGCTGCAACACAGGAGCTTTGCCTTCTAGGCAGGTTATACAGCAGAATAACTTTCATATTATAGGTGAAGGTAATAGAAAGAAAGAAAGGAAATGCAGCCATCAAAACTGACCAAACTTTGCTAAGATTTGAACACATTTCATAGTTTTTCATATTCAGATATCATAATCTAGTCATGTAATTGATTTTGGTTACAAATCGGGCTGCGAACCACAAGGTCATTAGTTCGAAACTACCAGCTGTTCCGCCGGAGAAAGATGAGGCTTTCTGCTCCCGTACAAATTTACAGCCTCGGAAACTCTGTACAGGGTCGCTATGGGTCGGAACTGACTCGACGGCACTTAACAACAACAACAACAACAACATATTCTGGAACAAACGGAAACTTTATTTTAGGTCTAATCTCAGAGGATCTGCAAGATCAAAACTAAATTCACAATATTAACTAAGAATTTTTTTAATGCAATGCATTCACTTTTTTTTTTTCTCAATGTTCAGTTCCCTTTAATGACCCCCATCTCCCTGAGGGGTAGACGCAGGCAGCCAGGTGATGAACGACATGGTGTTTACTTGAAGATCTTGCCCTGGTTGAAGCTTTTGCCCACGTGCTGGAAGGCTCCCTCCCAGGAAAAGTACTCTCGCACCAGCTTCTGGGTCTCCTCGCTGCCAGGATCCAGCTTCCACCACGTGTAGGACTCGTAGTCCACCTGCCAATCTGGACTCAGCGGGAAGGCAAGCTCTTGGCCTCTGAAGACCTAGATCCCAGAGATGGAGCTGCTGTTGTTGGTTCCAAAGAGGATGACACTGGCAAAGGCTTTCTTCCGCAGCTTGTCTAATCGCTGGAACATTCTTGTGATGAGGTTGCAGCTCATGAAGGTCTGGGTGAGTTCCTCAGGGAAACGGTGCTCAGAATACCACAAAGACCAGCCATCCTTATCAAAGTGCTCCCAGAAATACAGCAGTGCCACAGAGACAGTGTCCTCATTGGAATACTTGCGTTTAAATTTGTCCAACACAAAGGTACTCTTGTGCAGGTGAGCAAAGGGGTCCTTGGCCTTTGGCACAGCATCAAGTGCCTGTTCACATTCGTCCAGCTCCTCCTCAGGGGCAGCGGCCGCTGCCTTCTTTCCGCTCAGCCTGGGCCTTCTGCTTCTTCTCCCGCTGACCTTTCTCTTTCCTTGGGGTGTCCTTCTTAGGCTGGCTCTCAGCAAACTTATTAGCATCGAACTGAGCCATCTTCTCACAGAGCTTCACCTCTCCCAAGACAGCCCGGGACTGGGGCTGGTTAATGCAGGTGAGGAACCAGCGGTTGGTATTGGGGAAGGTCTGACGAAAAGAAAGTTCTAGGACAGGATACAGACAACTGTGATGTCAGCCAGGGTCACATGTTCGCCCACCAGGAAAGTCTTTGTTTTCAAGTGAGCATCTTGCAGTCCCAGAATTCGTCTCACCTCCTCCTTGGCATTCTCTGTGGCCTGCTTGTTGTGATACATGATGCCCAAGGTGGGGAACACCCAGGTACTGGCTGGCGGGACTATGTCGCTGTCAGCAAAGCTCACCCACTGCACCACCTGAGCTGCTGTCTCTGGAATACTTCCCCGCAGCTCCTCATTGTTCACATAGTAAGCAATGGCATTGCTTTCAAAGACGCAGAATCCATCATTACCCTCAAACGCTGGAACCTTGCCAGCAAGAAATTTGCGGAGAAATTCAGGGGTGCGGTTGGTTTGGCCAAAGTGAAAGTGGGGTGGTGCGGAGAGCACGCGGACCTGAGCCCCGCTGTACTGAGCAGCGATGAGGACCTTGAAGGCTCTCCAGTTTTCAGGGTATGTGTACAGGGTCCTGGCCGCCATAGTGATTCCACAGAGAAAACAATGCATTTACTTTTGCTATGTCTAAATGATTTAATACATGTTTAACTAAACATTTCACACTTTAATTTTTGATATGGTTAATAGTGATAGCTACACCTTCTGACCCAATGTACGCAGAAACGTACACAGTTGTATTCCTCTAAAGCTTTAGTCTCAGCCATGAACACGTATCATAACTTTAAAAAAAACAAAACCAAGTAATTTAGTTCTATTTTACAGAGAAAACTGAGGTGGGTGGATGATTATGAACTATGTGTCCCATACAATTCTTTTAAATAGACCTGTTGTTGTTGTTAAGTGGTGTTGAGTCAGTTCTGTCTCATAACGACCCGCTATAGGGTTTCTGAGGAGCCACTGATGTGTTTGAACTGCTGACCTTGTGGTTCACAAGTCAGTGCTGATCCTGTAGTATCACACCAGTAGTTCTATAAGTTCATAAATACACATAGCACAACTTTCCTTCATTACACATGTAGTTGTTGTAATATTGATATGTGCCATCTAGTCAATTCCTATATAAGGTTTCTGAGAGTGGCTGGTGGTGGTGAACTGCTGACTTCGTGGTTAGCAATCCAGTGCTTATCCTACACACGCATAGTACAACTTATCAAAGTGGCAAAAATGAACACATTCATTAAGTTATTTACAGACAGACCCCAGATTACGAACATCTGATTTATGCACAACTCCTACTTGTCCTTTTAACATAAATTCAGACTGATTAAAATCTTCTTTGTCATATCCTATAATGTCAAACAGGAACAGACTTGATTTTTTACTATTTAAGTGATTTATCACAGAAACCAAGTTGAAGTCCTGGAAAATGGGAACTTGGAAGAGGCATAATGAGCCTTTCAGGAGCCTGATGTATAAGAATGGATTATTTGTAAGACCACAGAGAGCCGCACACATTCAAAGTGGTGTGATTGGACCACCATCCATGATAGAGTGCCACCATCTTTGAGGGACACCACCATCTTTGAACCGTCACACTGATTCAGCAAAAAAGTCTGATTTATATTAATGTGAATTTGTCCTCACAATTAAATGACTAAACCAACAAGCTCTACCTACAACAAATTCTTCATCACTATCACTTTCACTTGATGCATGTGTGGCTTTTAAATCATTGAAAAGGCTCCGAGCCTTTTCTTGCATTAAAGTAAGGCTAAATAAGAACTGTATTGAGCCATCAAGGCAAGCAATCAAGTCCCTTCCGGACAAACCCCCTCCAGACTGAAACTCAAAAGGAACACATGAGCAGGCATGTAAGCTTGCTCACGCTGGTCTACTGGTGAGTGGAAGAGGGGGAAAGTCAGCAATGAAGAAATGGGCTGAGTTCAACCACGCTCCATAGACTCCCACTGGCCTGGAGATAGAGAAAAGGAAGGGCTGGTTGGTTTGAAGTGTGGTGACACCTGGGGACTCCTGAGCCCATGGACAAGGACACAGCCACAGAGGGCTAGAGCTGAGAGTGAAGTGTCCAGCTGATAAGAAGTGAGGGGAAATGCACAAGAACCCCCAAACTTGTAGATAGTACCCATTCTATCTAGCCTCAATGGCTTGATGATCAGAACTTGACTAGAGGAAGATTAAAAAACAATTTGAGAAAGGAAACAAGTGTAAATTGCTACAATTTGATGAACTTAACCTATACTTGTGGCTGTAGTAGCTCAAAATACCAACTAAGAGGGAAGGAGTCTTCACCTCAAGTATCTATTCTATCCTCTCTGTATATAGGGTTGATAGGGACAGGCAATTTAGACATTGACTACCAATCCTTTGCTACAATTTGATGAACTTGACCTATACTTTTGAATGTAGTAACTCAAAATACCAATTGAGAGGGAAGGAGTCTTTATATCAAGTATCAATCCTATCCCCTCTATCTACAGGGTTGATAGGGATAGGCAATTTAGACATTTACTACCAATCCTTTGTTAATCTTAACATGATTGTCTGAACCCTGGCCTACTCCTTTTACAGAGAGAAATTGACATCCAGTAATAGGTGGTTTCTGGCCCCCCACCCACCTGCAGCCAAGATATCTTTTAAAATTCAAATTAAGCAAGCCTGACTTTGAACCCCTAAGAAAAAGTAGCAACTTTGTGTGAAAAAAAAAAAAAAAAAAAAGTCACTGGCAGGATTTGGTCAGGAATTTTTATGGTTAATATTTAGTTTTATGGATAAGAAAAACTCTAAAGACAAAGTATGATGTCTGTTATTGATTTTTCTCTTTGACACTGCTTTCTGGCCTGCTTTTTGATACCAAGTCTGCAAGAGACATACCCAGATTTCTCATCTAAAAAACTAAGTCTTTTCAAATCTACTAGTCTTCCTTCATAATCTTCACACAACTTTCAGGGACATCATAAATCTCTGGGTGTTCAAACCCTACACTATCCTTAGTGAGCCATCTTGAGCTGCAAGCAACTTGGGGCATTCTCAGAATCTCTTCACACTTATTGCTGTTTTGTGGCCATTTACACTGATTCTGCAGATGTTGGTATGTTGAACTTTTGGAGTTTTTGATGGGAAATAGGTGTATAAATCACCTCTGTGATCCTATTTCATTATAAATGAGGAATCCATAGCTCTACCTAGAAGCATCCCCTTCTCAGGGACTTATATCAATGATTCCCTCCATCTTCTCTTAGTTCTCTTAGTTCCACTGTGCTGATCCCTAGAGGTTGGAAAGATCAGGCCTTTCATCATCACAGGTTTATTCTTTTTTATGGAGTTTACTTCTCAGTGTTTAAAGCAGAGCTTCTGAAGCTCAAAAACAACATTCTTTTCTCAAACAGCAGAGTTCTTACAGTCAAAAGCCATGTATATAAAGAATATTATGTTAGAGTTCTAAAATTCTTTGAGAATATAGCTAACTTATTTGTTTTGTCCTAAATTTTCAGTTGAGTTTTGATTTCTGGTTATGGCCAGCTAAATTATTTCCACTAAACACACAAAATAATAAAATTTAAAAGATATCACTTAAAAACATCAATAATTGCTTAAGACATTGGACAAATTCCAGCCCAAAATTCTACTGTAAAGTGAGAACCCATATGGCTTAGCATAACACAGAGAAATGAATCTCACCTTCACTCCCAGAGGCTCGTGTGCTTCTTTCATTTTGGGGATTAGATCCTCTGACTTCAGGAGGAGATGAGAGAAGATGAGAAGGGTAGATACAGAAGTCAGGACCAAGGGCTTATCTAAGAGTGGAGTCTGGAACCTTAAAAGGCTGCATTTTTAGTGTAGAAGAAACCCGAACTAAACTCATCCCTAGGGGATGCAGGACACTTGTCTTGGTATAAAGTAGAATGGTAGAGAGAAAAAGTAAATCCAAAACTTCAAGAACACATCATTATGAATCCACAGTATTGTAGAATTTCTAAGACAAAAAAGGGGTAACAAGAGATAAATTGGGTCAATTCATAAAGATGAAAGATTTATTTCAATAGCATAGTCTCAAATACATATACACACAATATGCAAAATTACACTGAATAATTAATTTTAAAAAAACTGGATAAACCCATAAACATTATGACAAAATTTAACATATCCTTCTTTTAATAAATAATCACACAAAATAGTGATCAGAATATAGATTTGAACACCATTAACAAACATAACAATCATTATATGTATATGTGTGTTAAAGAAAATTTAATATAACACTGGCTGCCAGAGAACAACCAAATGAGTCTCCTTTTTTCCTTTCTTTTCTAAAACCCTTAGAGGCCCTGATGGTGCTGTGGGGTAAGTGTTGAGCTGCTAACCATGAGTTAAGGGGTTCAAACGTACAACTGCTCTGAGAAAGAAAAATGAGGTTGTCTGGTTCGTTCTATTCTCTGCCATCCTCTCTCTTGCCTTTCTCATCACCCAAGTTAACATGGGTCTACCATCTAGTTCCACCACTTGCCTCTTAGTTTGTTGTGTTGTGATTGTTTGGGTGTTGTTATGATGCTGGAAGTTATGCCTCCAGTATTTTAAATACCAGTCTGGTCACCCATGGTGGACAGATTTCAGTTGAGTTTACAGAATAAGACAGACTAAGAAGGAGAGACAGAACACTTTTGAGTGTTCAGCCACTGAAAACCTTACGAATAGCAGTGGAACACTGACAGAGAGTGTTCTGACTACTGAAACATTATGAATAGCACTAGAATATTGTCAGATATAGCGCTGGAAGATGACCCCTCAGGTTGGAAGGCATTTAAAATACAACTGGGGAAGAGCTTTCACCTCAAAGTAGAGTTGACCGTGATGAAGCAAATGGAGTAAAGCTCTAAGTTCTTCATTTGTTGATAGGAGAAATAATTATAAATGTCCATTAATAATCAGAACGTGGAATGTACAAAGTATAAATCTAGGAAAATTGGAAGTTGTCATAAAAGGAAATGGTATGCATAAAGATTGATATCCTAGGCATTGTTATTGTTGTTAGGTGCCATCGAATTGGTTCAGACTCATAGCTACCCTGTATATTGTTTCCAGGAGGAAGAACCAGGATTCCATTGTGAGCTGAAACTGGGGCAGCATCTCTGCAGGTGGGGAGGCCCTTCTGGCCTGCTCCCTGCTGAGGATCAGACAGCGGAAGGGACACTGTAGAGACATCAGAACAAGACCTGGAGCTCTGTCTGGCCACGGTCATGGGGAGTACCGTGGGTTTGCTCCGATCTACCTCCTGCCATCACCATCACCCAAGTGAAGAAGCTTTTAACTCTCTTGTCCAAAGTCCTCTGAGAACTTCTTCACTTTCAGAAGGTCATCTGCATTCACAGTGGGCCGGGTGGTGGCCAAAGACCCGAGCACGTCCGACATGCAAACCACAGGCTTTAAGAGTTTGTCACTAGGGACATTCATCCAAGTCATCTCCATAGCCCTCGGATTCCCTGGTGAGCAGGGGGTCAGGAGGTCATCGATCATAATGCTAGGATTGGTGCGGGAAGGGCCACAAACCTTTTTGAAGTGTGTTGCCGACTGTACTTTCCTCACAGGCTGCATGAGGGAGTCCCGTACGCTGATGCTGATGTCTGCACCTGAGTAGCTTTCCGTCTTCTGGGCCAACTCGTGGATGTGGCATCAGTGAGGCTATGGGGGGTGCTTCCCATATGCAACCGGAACATCTGGGCCCAGGTAGCTTCCTCCGGCAATGGGACGTAAATCCGCTTTTCAAACCTCCTTCTAATGGCCGAATCCAGTACCCACGGGATGTTTGTGTATTTCTCCTCCAACACCATAGGTCAAATGCATCAATTCTTCTACTGTCTTCCTTATTCAGTATCCAACTTTCACTTGCATGGAAATATGGAAGAAATATGGAAAATACCATGGCTTGGGTCAGGTGCACCTTAGTCCTCAAACTGACATCTTTGCTCCTGAACATTTTAAAGAGATCATATGCAGATCTGCCTAATGAAATACGTTGTTTGATTTCTTGACTGCTGCTTCCATGAGTGTTAATGGTTGATGTGAGTAAAATGAAGTCTTAGGCCATTTATATGGATGTTATTTTTGGTCCAATAGTGAGATCCTCAAGGAGCTCTGGTAGCGTAGTGGTTACGAATCGGGCTGCGAACCTTAAGGTCAGCGGTTCGAAACTACCAGCCGCTCCGCGGGAGAAAGATGAGGCTTTCTACTCCCGTAAAGATTTACACCCTCGGAAACCCTGTACAGGGTCGCTATGGGTCGGACCCGACTCGATGGCACTTAACAACAACAACAAAGTGAGATCCTCATGTTTAGGAGGGTCCAAATGAATCCACACCCTAACCAGCATTTGCTGCTTTCTGTTTTTTTGAACTTTGCTGTCACTGCTGTGAAGAATGATATTTCATTGCTGTTTTGGAGTACTGGTGTGGTGCAACGGGATAATGTGCCAACTGCAAGGTCAGTTTGAACCGCGAGGTCAGAGGTTTAAGCTCACAAGCTGTTCCTTGGAAACCCTATACAGGGTAGCTATGAATCAGAACTGACTAGACAGCATTTAACATTAGCAATAGCTAATGATCATAAGCATTTATTCATATGCTTGTTGGTCACCCAACTATCTTTGGTTAAGTGTCTGCTCCAGTCCACTGTCCATTTTATACTAGGATCATTTGTCTTCCTGTTGAGGTGTTAAAGTGCTCTATACATTTTTTTTTTCTTTTTCTTTTTTTTAAATATTTTATTGTGAATTATGTGATAGTTTACATGGGAGAACATTAGCTTTACATTCATCTTATCATATATTGTTTCATTGCCATGGTTATAATCCCCTCCATGCATCATCAACCAACCAAAGGGTATATGCTACAAGCCTGCCCCTCAGTCATCAGCACACAGCCCCTCTCCCTCTCTGGGTCTAAAGTCCCCAGCCACTCCATCTCTCCATGTCATAGTCTCTACCTCCATCTCTGGCGTCACTGCCTATCTGGGTAGGGTCCAGCTCTCCGCTCTTCTCCCTTGATAGTCCCAGGGACCTCCGCTCCTAGACTGCAAAGTCAATCCTTGCTGCAAAACATCTACCTTTACATTTCCAACCCTCACAATCAGTCCTGATAACAATTATTCACTATTGCATCACAAGAGACCTATCCACATTTCCTTTCATCAGCCTCGCCTAGACAGATTGGATACTACTCAGTGGAGATTCTACCTTCCTCCACGCCCTCTGGATCTAGGTTCTTCTTGAAAGCTTGTAAGCCAGTCACTTATTGCCTTTGTAGCCCCCACCCCACTTTGGGTAGCCAATGTTCAAGTTGCCCACCTTGTCTATCTACTCTGTGTACGGAGGGGGTGGGAATGATCCTCGTTGTAAAGATTTGTTCCCTCTTTTGAGCTACTGCATCCATAGGTGTAGGTCGAGTTCATCAAATTGTATCAGATTACTCTTTTTTTCCTCTTCTTTCTTCTTCTAGTTGAGCTCTGATCATCCAGTCAAGTGGGTATTATCTGCAAGTGTGGGTATTCTTATGCATATGCCCTCTCTTCTTATCAGCTGGACTCTTCACTCTCCACTCTAGTCCTCTGTGGCTATGTCACTGACTCTGGGCCCAAGAGTCCCCAGGTCTTGCCACACTGCTGGCCAACCAGGTCTCCACCTGGGTTCACCGGAGTCTATTGAATGTTGTAGGGCTTAGCTCGCAGCTTCTTTGCTGTTTTTCCCTCATTTCCCCTTATCGGCGATGAATGTGGTCACCAATTATAGCGTGTATTCCCATTGAGTCTTAGTCTTGGAATGGAGTTTGCCCTGAGGGGACCCGACCACTTGCCTTGATGTCTCCTGGGAGGTTCTATACATTTTTTTACTGTACTTCCTTGTCTTATATGTCATTGTCAATATTTCCCCAGTCTATGGGTTCTTTTTTAACTCTTTTGGTGAAATCTTTTGATGCAAATAAGTGTCTATTTTTAAAAGGTCCTAGTCATCTATTTTGTCTTTTGTTTGTGTGTTTTCAGTTATGTTTGATAGTGTATTTATGCCATGCATCAGCGCTCCTAAGTTTGTCTGTCTTTTCGTTGATAATCTTATAGTTCTAAGTTTTACAATTAGGTCTTTAATCCACATTGAATTTATTATTTATATGGTGTGAGATATGGGACTAGTTTTATTTTTTTGCAAATGGATTTCCAGCTTTTCCAGCACCCTTTTTTGAAGATACTATCCCTTCCCCATTTAATGTATATTGGTCTTTTGTCGAAGATCAATTGACTCTTCTGAGGATGAGTTCTAATTCTGTTCCTTTGACGTATATGCTTTTCGTTGTACCAGTACCAAGCTGTCTTGACTACTATGGCTGTGTAATAAGTTTTGAGATTAAAAAGTGAGAGACCTCCTACTTTGTTCTTGTCCATTAACACTTTGCTTATCCAGGGCCTCTTTCTTTTCCATATGTGGTTACTGATTAGTTTTTCACATCTCTTTAAAAAATATTGAAATTTGGATCAAAATTGCAATATATTTATATTACTTTGCGTAATGTTGACATTTTCACAGTGTTAAATCTTCCTATCCATAAGCATGATTTATTCCATTTTTGTTGGTCTCTTTTGGTTTCTTATAATAGTGTTTTGTAGTTTTCTTTGTATAGGTTTTGTTTCTCTGGTTAGATTTAATCCTTAGTATTTCATCTTTTGGAGTCCTAGTGTGAAGCTGTAGGATAAGCACTGGACTAATAATCATAAGGTCATCGGTTCGAACCCACCATTCACTCCTTGGAAACCCTATAGAGGGTCGCTATGAGTTGGAAATGACTCAAAAGCACTTAATAACAACAACATTTCATCATTTGGGTGGCTATTGTAAATTATATTGTTTACCTCATTTCATTTTCAGAGCTCTTTTTATTAGTATAAAGGAACCCAACTGATATATGTATGTTGATCTTGTACCCTGACACTTTGCTGAATCTTTAAATGAGTTACAGTAATTTTCTTACTGAATATTTGAAATTTTCTATATATAGGCTCATTAATGCTGTTACTGTTAGGTGCAGCCAAGTTGGTTCTGACTCATAGTTGCCCTATGTAAAACAGAACAAAACACTACCTTGTGTTACCTTGTCCTTACCTTGTCTTACCTTGTCCTTACAATTCTTGTCATTCTTGAGCCCATTGCTGCTGCCACTGTGCCAATTCATCTCATTGAAGGATTTCCTCTTTTTTGCTGACCCTCCTTCTTTACCAAGCATGGTGTCCCTCTCCAGGGACTGGAGCCTCTTGATAACATGTCTAAAGTATGAGAAATGAAATCTCACCATCTTGACTTCTAAGGAGCTGTACTTCTTCCATGGTACCTTCAATATTTTTCTCCAACTCCACAACATAAATATATCTTCTACATTCTTCCTTATTCATTGTCCAACTTTCATATGTATATGAGGCTATTGAAAATACCATGGCTTTGGTCAGGCACACCTTTGCCCTCAAACGGATTATCTTTGCTCTTGAACACTTTAAAGAAGGGTTGTGCAGCAGATTTACCTATGCAATATGTTGCTTGATTTCTTTTTTTTTTTTTTTAACTGTTTTATTGTAAATTATGTAATAGTTTACATGGGAGAACACTAGCTTTACATTCATCCTATTGTATACCGTTACATTGCCATGGTTACAATCCCCTCTATGTAACATCAACCAATCAAAGGGTACACCCCTCAAGCCTGCCCCCTGGTCGTCAGCATACAGCCCTCTCCCTCTCTAGGTCTAGAGTTCCCAGCCGCTCCAACTCTCCATGCCATCGTATCTGCCTCCATCTTTGGAGTCTCTGTTTTCTGAGTAGGGTCCCGCACTCCACTTTTCTCCCTTGATGGTCCCAGGGGCCTCTGCTCATGGACTACAAAGTCAACCACTTCCTTCCTTTTGCTACACAATGTCTACCTTTACATTTCTAACCCTCACAGTCAGTCCTGATATTAATTATTCACTATTGTACCATATGAGTGCTATCCCCATCTCCTTTCATCGGTTCTGCCCAGACATATTGGATAGTACTCAGTGGAGCTTCTACCTTCCTCTGTGCCCTCTTGATCCAAGCTCCCTCTTGAAAGTTTGTAAGCCAATCACTTCTTGCCTTTGTAGCTCCCACCCCACTTTGAGTAGCCAATGTCCAAGTTGCCCATCCTTGTCTACCCTGTGTATTGAGGCGGTGGGATGGGAATGATCTTCTCTGTAAAGACTTATTCCCTCTTTTGAGCTACAGCATCCATAGGTGTAGGTCAAGTTCATCAAATTGTATCAGGTTGCTCTTTTTATCTCTTCTTTCTTCTTCTAGTTGAGCTCTGATCATCCAGCCATTGAAGCCAGGTCAAGTGTGGGTATTCTTGTGCATATGCCCTCTCTTTTTATCAGCTGTATGCTTCATTCTCCACTCTAGACCTCTGTGGTTATGTCTCTGAGCCCAAGAGTCCCCAGGTCTTGCCAAACTGCTGGCCAACCAGATCTCCACACTGGTTCACAGGAGTGTATTTAATGTGGTTGGGCTTAGCTCACAGCTTCATTGCTGTTTTTCCCTTACTTCCCCTTATTGGTGATCAATGTGGTCACCAGTCAGAGCACATGTCTGCTCATATATTCCCATTGAGTCTTAGTCTTGGAAGGGGGTTAGCCCTGAAGTGACCCCACTGCTTGCCTTGATATCTCCTGGGCGAGCAACTTGCTTGTTCTTATAGTAGTCAGTCGGACTGCCATTATTGTTTTGTATTTTTCCTGTCGGTGTTTCTTTCAAGAAATATCTTCTGTTCCTCTAGCCACTCCAGGCTGGTCTGCTTGTCCTTTCCAGTGGCAATTTCCCACCTCAGAAGATTCTGGATGGGGTTAAGGATTCCACCTATGGTCTTATGTAATGCAGAGGCTCTGCAGGAAGCCTCCTTCACTGTACTCCCACTTTAGGTATTCCAATCAGTTATAGGCAGAAGACGGACTTACATGTTGTTTGATTTCTTGATTGCTGCTTGAATGAGTATTGATTGTGGATCTAAGCAAAATGAAGTATTTGGCAACTTCATTTTTTTCATTTATCATGATGTTGTTTCTTGGTGCATTTGTTGGGATTTTACTTTTTTTTACATTGAGGTACAATCTATACTGAAGGCTGTATTCATTTATCATTGGTATTTTAAGACTTCTTCCCTTTCAGCAGGCAAGATTGTGTAATTGACATATCACAGGTTGTTAATGAATCTTTTGAAATCTTGCTGTCATGTTCTTCAGATAGTCCAGCTTCTTGGATTATTTGCTTAGCATACAGATTGAATAAGTATAGTGAAAGAATACAACTCTAGTGCAACCTTTCCTGATATTAAACCATTCAGTATTCCCTTGTTCTGTTTCAATGACTGCCTCTTGTTTTATATATAGGTTCTTCATGAGCACAATTGTAAGTTTTGAAATATCCATTTTTCACAATGTTATCCATAGTTTGTTATGATCCATACAGTCAAAAGGCTTTGTATAGTCAATAAAGCACATATAAACATCTTGATAAAAAAAAGCAAATCTCTATTCCCAATTAAACTAGTTCAGTTACTAAAGTTATCATACATTAAAACAAAATTTGAACAAATTAAAAATTAGAAGGAAATTCAGTGTTCATATTGAGTATAATTATCCATAAGATAATAGTTAATAAAGAAGTATTCAAACTATTATCTGATTTCTGCTTCAAGAGTCAGAATTCTTAACTAGTTGCCTGCTTCCTAAGGGGCAGTATGCATACTTATGATACTGTCACTTTCCTACTTTATACAGAATTCATATGCAAAAAAGGCCACATGCTCTCTGTGGGCATATTTAATTCTAAAGTTGTTTGTCATTAAAACGAATTAAGGAATTTGGAAAAGTCTCAACTCTTTTTACCTTTAATAGATTATAAGATCAAATGAAGATTTAGCCAAATGTTTCTTTCCTTCTTCCATTTTCAGTAACAACATGCTTAAAATTTTTTTCCTAAAATAATGGCTAGGCAAGGATATTGCTTCATTTTCAAGTAAAAAATGAGCTTTTGGATAAAGAGATAGTTTTACATCAGTTGGAGTCAGTCTTTCATTTAAATTAGTTCTGACATTATAGACACAAACTAAAGTCTGATTTGGTCAACTTCTGGAAGATTTTAATTTAAAGAGCAAGCTGTGTGTTTCAGGATTTTTTTCTTCATTGATGCATATCTTGACTTCATATTTATATAGGCAGTCTTCAGAATGACAATGACCAATTTGTAAGTGATGAATGTGCTTCATATAAATCAATTTGTTTTGCCTATAATTTGTTTTACACAAGAACATGAAGTATATATCACAGTTACCAAAGAAAGCATTTACTCAACTTCAAGTTATAAATACTCCAAATTTATGTGAATTCTTTGAAACCTATGACCCTGTTCATGTGAAATTATTTTTCTCTGCAAATAAGTATTTACCTGTGTTCATGCTTCATGTTATCACTGTGCTGGAGAAGACAGAAATGATGGAAACTGGATAGAACTGTGTTATCAGTTCTTATCAAATGATAATATACTGAGCTAGATTAATGGGTTGAAACAGATTTCCTGTGCAGATCTGAGTAACTCTTTTGACTGTTCCTTGTTCCCACCTACCAGCATAAACAAAACTGCCAGACTGGGTTTCAACCTATAGGCTGGAATTTAATACTTTGTTGCAAACCCTGGATCAAAATGCATCGGGCACTTGGGCAGATTGATGATTTGTGTGTGTGTGTGTGAGGTGTTTGTAAAGAAGGTAAGAAAATCTCTATTCAAGGTTGCAGAGGCTTTCAGGGTAAAGATTAATGGGCTCTTCAAAGTCTATATAAGAAATCCTGCTTTACAGTTGCTCAATTAAAAAATCAACTTACTTTTAAATGCCATTAATAGTAAGCAAAATGAAATTTAAATTTCCATTCAAATGGAGTGACAAAGGAACTATATAGAAATTTCTTGTAATAAACAGGTTTTATTTTCTGTTCTTATGATTTTTTTTTTGTTGTTGTTTAAAGTATGATAGCTTTAATAACTGAACTAGTTTCAACTGGAATAGAGATTTGTTTTTGTTTTAAAACTTAGTTGAAAGCAGTCCAAATATCCCATATTAACTGTGTTTTCTGTGCCACTTGAAATATGTACAGCTCATGATATTTGTCCTTGATAATTTCTTTTCTAAAGATCCATCTGAGATTACTTCAATTATTGTTATGTTGTTAATTGTCACTGAATTGGCTCCAACACTTGGTGAACCCATGACCCTAGTAGCAATACTTTTGGACTTACCTTCATATATGCAACAATTCCAAAGTGGTAAGCTTGATAACCATCACTATTCTGTTAGTTTGTTGTACAGTGGTAGCTTGCATGTTGATGTGATGCTAGAAGCTATGCCAATGGTATTTTAAATACCAGCAGGGTCATCTATGGTGTACAAGTTTCAGTGGAACTTTTAAGCTAAGACAGACTAAGAGGAAGGAAAAGCAGACTATTTCTAAGTGATTCGCCATTGAAAACTTTATGAATAGCAGCAGAACATTGTATGATATAGGATCAAAAGACTAAAACATGAAAAGCAAGAGAACAATGTCAGGTATAAGGCAGAAAGATGAGCCCCTCATGTTGGAAGAGACTCAAAATATAACTGGAGAAGAGTTCCCTCCTTACAGTAGAGTTTACCCACAATCAGAGCAAACCCCCTTTCAAGACTAAGACTCAATAGGAATAAATGCTCTGATTGGTGACCACGTTCATCACCGATAAGGGGAAGTGAGGGAAAAACAGCAATGAAGCTGTGAGCTAAGCCCTACAACATTCAATAGACTCCTGTGGACCTGGGTGGAGACCTGGTTGGCCAGCAGTGTGGAAAGACCTGGGGACTCTTGGGCCCAGAGTCAATGACATAGCCAAAGAGGACTAGAGTGGAGAGTGTAGAGTCCCATTGATAAGAAGAGAGGGCATATGCACAAGAACACCCACACTTGCAGATAATACCCACTTGACCTGGCTTCAATGACTGGATGATCAGAGCTCAACTAGAAGAAGAAAGAAGAGGAAAAAAAGAGTAATCTGATACAATTGATGAACTTGACCTACGCCTATGGATGCAGTAGCTCAAAAGAGGGAACAAATCTTTACAACAAGGATCATTCCCACCCCCTCCGTACACAGAGTAGACAGGGTGGGCAACTTGGACATTGGCTACTCAAAGTGGGGTGGGGGCTACAAAGGCAAGAAGTGACTGGCTCACAAGCTTTCAAGAGGGAGCCTAGATCCAGAGGGCATGGGAGAAGGTAGAATCTCCACTGAGTAGTATCCACTCTGTCTAGGCGAGGCGGATGGAAGGAAATGTGGATAGGTCTCTTGTGATACAATAGTGAATAATTGTTATTAGGACTGATTGTGAGGGTTGGAAATGTAAAGGTAGATGTTTTGTAGCAAGGAAGGGGGTGATTAACTTTGCAGTCTAGAAGCAGAGGTCTCTGGGACCATCAAGGGAGAAGAATGGAGATGGAGAGCTGGAGCAGCTGGGGACTTTTGACCCAAGAGGGAGAGGGGCTGTGTGTTGACGACTGGGGGGCAGGCTTGTAGGGTATACCCTTTGGTTGGTTGATGATGCATGAAAGGGATTGTAACCATGGCAATGTAACGATATACGATAGGACGAATGTAAAATTAATGTTCTCCCATGTAAACCATCACATAATTCACAATTAAAAAAAAGTAGAATTTACCATAATGATGTGAATGGAGCAAAGCCTTCAGCACCTTCATTTGCTCATCCAAAATATAAAGAAACAACTGCAAACACACATTAGTAATCAGAACATGGAGTGCACAAAGTATGAATGTAGGAATAATGGAATTTGTCAAAAATGAAAGTGTTGCTGCTGTTGTGAGGTGCCGTTGAGTCCTTACCTTATGCACAACAGAATGAAACATTACCTGATCCTGCCCCAACCTAACAATTGTTGCTATACTTGAGCCCATCGTTCCTGTCATTATGCCAATCCATCTCGTTGGGTGAACTTCCTCTTTTTCACCTGCGACCCTCCACTTTACCAAACATGCTGTCCTTCTGCAGGGACTGGTTCCTCCTGATAATTTGTCCAAAGTATGAGAGATGAAGTTTGGCCATCCTGGATCCTAAGGAGCATTCTGGATGTACTTCTTCCAACACAGATGTGTTTGTTATTTTGGCAGTCCATGTGCTTTTAATATTCTCCTCCAACACCATAACTCAAATGTATCAATTTTTCTATGGTCTTCTTTATTTAAAAAAAGGTGACCTTGAGATGAGAGAGAGAAGAGGAAGGGCTGATTGGTCCAAACATGGGGAGACTTGGGAACACATGAGCCCATGCACAATGACCTTGCATCTGGGGGCTGGCATTGAGAGTGAAGCATCCAACTGATATGAAGTGGAGGAAGGCACACAAGAATGCCCAAACTTGCAGATAGTACCACTTTCAATATTCTCCTCCATTTGACCTATCTTGGATGGCTTGATAATCAGAACTCGACTTGTTGCTGTTGTTATTAGGTGCCATTGAGTCGGTACTGACTCATAGTGACCTTATGCACAGCAGAACAAAATGCTGCCCGATCCTGGGCCAACCTCACTACTGTTGCCATGCTTGAGTCAATCGATGCTGCCACTTGGCTAATCCATCTCGTTGGGGGTCTTCCTCTTTTTCTCTAACCCTCCACCTTACCAAACATGATAGTCTTCTCCAGCAACCGCTCCCTCCTGACAATATGTCCAAAGTATGAGAGACGAAGTTTGTCCATCTTGGCCTCCAAGGAGCATGTCTTCCAAATCGGATCTACTGGTTCTTTTGACAGTCCATGGCACTTTCAATATTCTCCCCCAACACCATAACTCAAAAGCATAAATTCTTCTATGGTCTTCCTTATTCACTGTCTGTCAGTTTGTCACACTGTGGTGGCTTGTGAATTGCTGTGATTCGGAAAGCTATGCCACCGGTATTTTAAATACAAGCAGGGTCACCGATGGTGGACATGTTTCAGATGAGCTTCCAGACGGAGACACACTAGGAAGAAAAAGTGATGAACTACTTCTGAATATTTAGTCACTGAGAGCCTTATGAACAGCAGAGAACTTGATTAGAGGAAGATAAAGAAATTCGATACAGGAAGCAAGTGCAAATTGCTACAATCTGGTGAACGTGACCTTTACTTATGAATGTAGTAGCTCAAAATACAAACTGAGAGGGAAGGAATCTTCATATCAAGTATCAATCCTATCCCTTATCAACACAGGGTTGATAAGGACAGGCAATTTAAATAAAATAAGGGGAGGGGAGTTATGTAGGCATGAAGTGGTTGGCTTACAAATTTTCAAGAGGGAGATTAGTTTCAAAGTGAGTGAGGGAAGGTAGATTCCCCACTGTATAGTTTACATCTTGTCTAGATGGGTCTGGTGAGATTAAATAGTAATTGTTATCATGACTAATTGTGATTGTCATAACTGTAAAGGTAAAAGATTTATAACAAAAAAGAGGGAGTAGTTAATCTTACATTCCAGGAACAGAGGACCCTCGGACCATCACGAAGGAACAGCATGAGTGGAATGTGGGATCTAACCAGAGAAGCAGTGATGCCAGAGACAGAGACTTAGAGAAATAAAGCAGCTGAGGACTCTAGACTCATGGAAAGAGAAAGGCTGTGTGCTGGCAGGCAGGAAGCTGGCTTGCAAAATGAGCCCTTTAGTTGTTTAAACAATTATATATTCCTGTGTGTTTTTGTGTACATTAAAAAAAAAGAAAGAAAAAGAGGGAATAGAGGCAAATACTGTTAATTGATGGTGCATGGAAGGGATTATAATCATTGTAAAGAAACAAAATACAAGATTGAGTGCAAAACCAATTTTCTTCCATGTAAACTATCACTGAATTCATAATAAAAGCTTTAAAAATATGAAATGGAATGCAGAAAGATCAATATTGTAGGCATTAGTGAGCTGAAATGGACTGGTATTGACAGTTTTGAATCTGACCATCATTTGGTTTACTATGCTAAGAATGACAAAGTGAAGAGAAATAGTGTTGCTTTAATTGTGAAAATGAACATTTCAAGATCTATCTTGAAGTACAATGCTGTCTGTGATAAGATAATATCCACAAGACTAAAAGGAAAACAAGTTAATACCACAATTATTTAAATTGATGCACTAACTAGTAAAGCCAGTGATGATAAAATTGAAGAATTCTATCATTTTTTTTTCAGTCTGAAATTGATTAAACATTCAGTCAAGATGTATTGAGAATTACCGGTGGTTGGAATATGAAAGTTGGAAGCAAAGAGGAAAAGATCCATAGTTGGAAAAGAAGGCCTTGGTGTTGGTAATAATGGTAGCGACCACATGATAGGATTTTGGAAATACATTGAATCAATCATTGCAAATACCTTTTCAAGCAACAACTTTATACCTGGAACTCACCTGGTGGAATACACAGGAATCAAATTGACTATATTTTTGGGACTAGACCATGGAGAAGTTCAATATCATCAGCCAAAACAAGGCCAAGAGCCAACTGTGGAACAGACCATGAATTGTCCATATGCAAGTTCAGGCTGAAGTTGATGAAAATTAAAACAAGACCATGAGAGCTAAAACATGACCTTGAATATATCACTCCTGAATCTAGAGACTATTTCAAGGAAAGATTTGATGCATTAGACAGAAATCACTGAAAACCATACAAGTTGTGGGATGACATCATGAACATCGTACAGGAAGAAAGCAAGATTAGTAAAGAGACAGGAAAGAAAGAAAGACTGAAATAAGGGTCAAAAGAGACTTGAACTTGTTAAGCATAGAGAAGCTAAAGTGAATGGAAGAAATGAGGAAGTAAAAGAGCTGAACAGAAAATGTTAAAGGGTAACTTGAGAAGACAAAGTAAAGTATTATAATGAAGTGAACAAAGAGTTAAAAACCAAAAGCTAAGTACATGCTCAGTATTTCTGAAACCACAAGAACTGGAGAAAAAATTCAAACCTTAACTTTCAATATTGAAGGATTCTATGGGTAGCGTAGTGGTTATGAATCAGGCTGCGAGCCTTAAGGTCAGCAGTTTGAAACTACCAGCTGTTCCGCAGGAGAAAGATGAGGTGTTCTGCTCCCATAAAGACTGACAGCCTCAGAAACCCTGTACAGGGTCGCTATGAGTCGGTTCTGACTCCACGGCACATAACCACCACCATGGGTAAAAAATATGGAGTCCTGGCATGGTGCTGTGGGTTAATGTGCCAGACTGCAAAGTCATTTGAACTGCAAAGTTGGTGGTTTAAGCTCACCAGCTGCTCTTCAGAAACCCTATACAGGGTCTCTATGGGTTGGGATTGACTCAATGGCAATTAACAACAACAATGGGTAAAATGTTGAATGATGCAAAAATCATCAAAAGAAGAAGTAGAAAATACAAGGAATACCAGAAAGAATTGATGTGCAAACATTTCAAAAGGTAGCATATGATCAAGAACTGATATTGTAAGAAGTCCAAGCTGCACTGAAGGTACTGGCAAAAAACAAGGTGTAATGCATTAAGCAAATCTGTGGCACAAAACCTCTTTAAAATGTTCAAGAGCAAACAGGTAAGTTTGAGGACTAACGTGTGCCTGACCCAAGCTATTGTATTTTCAATCACATCATGTGCATGTGAAAGCTGAACAATAAATAAGGAAGACCATAGAAGAATTCATGCTTTTGAGTTATTGTGTTGGGGAAAAATATTGAAAATACCACAGACTGCCTGAAGAACAAACAAATTTGTGTTGGAAAAAGTACAGTCAGAATGCTCTTCAGAAGCCAAGATAGCGAGACTTAGTCTCTCATACTTCAGGCATGTTATTAGGATGGGCCGATTCCTGGAACAGGACATTATGCTTCATAAAAATGGAGAGTCATCAAAAAGAGGAAGACCCTTCATGAGGAGATTGGTTGACACAGTGGCAAAAGCAATGGACTCAAATGTAGCAACAATTGTAATAATGACAGGATGACAGGGCGGCGTTTCTTTCTGTTGTGCGTAGGGTCGCTATCAGTCAGAACTAACTCGACAGCACCTAACAGCAACAACAACCTTGGTAGACTGTCTAAGGACACAGGAGAACCACAGAAGCTTGTAATGAAAAAGGTTAAAGAAAATTGAAAACTGCATTGATGAGAAAAAGGCCACGCAATTTGTGTTGAGACATTTTTTTCCCATCATGACAATGCACCTCCTCATTCTTTGAGATTAGCAAGACCTAGCCTCTGAGATTTTCATTGGAAAACCTCATCCCATCCACTCTACATCTCTCATAAAGCCCTGAAGGCAGTTGACTCTAGTACCTAGGTCAGCAAACCTAGCTCCCCTAATTAAGTCCCTGGAAGCACCGGATTCCACAAGTGAGCCTTCTGCCCAAAGGCACTCAGCTTTACTCACTGCATGGGCTGGGAAGCCCATCACTCTGTCTGGTGATCTTGCTCTTGGTTCTGCTGCTGCCATTCCTCTGGTGACACAGCTTTCTATCCCAGGGCTGAGGAGGGGAACTTGGGACCCAAAGGATTCATTCCACTCTTGGCACTGCTTCTTTAATTTTCATGATAGCCCACTCCTACTTCTGAGATGGCTCATTTTATACCTATATTAGAACTATAAGTTTTCACAATTAGCCCTGTCAACAATCACTCACAACTGACTCGTATAATCAGCATCTTCCTCCACCTTCTCTTACCCAGACCCATGAAGGAAAAGTCATTTGGTGAGAGCTTACAAAGACTATGGCTAGAAAAATATTCATTGTACCTCACTGTCTTAGTCTGAAAGCTCAGCTGAAATCTGCGTACCATGTGTGACCCTGCTGGTATTTGAAATACAGATGGCATAACTTCCAGCAACATACCAACATATAAGCCACCATAGATAACAAACTGACAAACAGATGGTGGTCACTTCAATTAAGAGGGAGGAAGTAGTGCCAGAGTTTGCATGTATTCATCCAAATGAATAAATACAAATGAATGGAGTCCTGGTGTGGCACTGTGGATTAATGCACTGAACTGCAAAGGTCAATTTGAACTGCAAGGTTGGCAATTCAAGCTCACAGCTTCTCCTTGGAAACCCTATACAGGGTGGCTATGAGTGGGAATCGACTTGACAGTACTAACAACAACAACAACATCCAAATAACTAATTGTAAAAAAAGTACCCACTGTTTGAGAGTCTGGTGACTTGTCCAATGTCTCACAATCATTCAATGAATGAATATGGCTTCTTTTCTGGATCTGACCCTCTTAACACCTTGTGTCTTTCTACTGCCTCCATTTACCAAAGTGTTTTTGCTTATGTTTTATTATCTAAGCCACCTATTCCTTGACTATGTTCAACCACAGTTTCTGTTCAGAAAACCCAGGCTAAAAGTTTTTTTCAAAGATACCTTTAGGAACATTCCTATCTTTAAACTTGCTTAACATAGTTTACTCAGTCTTTACTCCTATATCTTCCTGTCTTTAAATTTGTCTCAGATATTTAATTTCAAACCTCAGTGTGCCTGGTGATAAAAAGAAACAGAAATAGTCATCAGATTCTGTTCAAATTCCCTCCTAAATTTCAGAATAAGTTCATTTGCTTTAAATAGTGCACATTTATTTAATACAAAAATGCTATAGCAATGGCAATGGCCAGTTTGATGTCTGTACTGAAAAAAAAAAGAAATAAATAAAAGTTTTTCAAATGCCCTACTGATCTATACTCATCATCCCATCTTGGGGGGGGGGCAATGGGGAGCAGAGGAGAAATTAAGGATAATTAATAGGAGTACTGGTGTGGCGCTGTAGAGTCAGCACTGGACTGCTAACCACGAGTTTGGTGGTTCAAACCCACAAGATGCTCCTTGCAAACCCTATACAGGGGTTGCTATGAGTCAGAACTGACTCGGGGTCACATAACAACAACAACACGAGGTGTTGAAAGTGCCACTTGGTGCATCATTTACTGCAGGGGGATTACATGATGTGGTGTAAATTAGATGCAAACACCTTCTACTACTGCTAATACTATTAACTGAGCTGTTATTGTTGTTAAATGCCATGGAGTAGGTTCCAACACACAACAACCCTGTATGTAGTTTCTGAAGACCAGCAGCTAGTGGGTTTGGACTGCCAACCTTGTGGTTACCAGTCTAGTGCTTCTCTTACAGCACCAAACCAGAACTACATTAACAGGACAAGCATTGAATAAATATTCATTGAGCCCCTGCTGAGGAGATGTACTAGGTGGGTCCTGAGTTGATAAGATTAGTCCCTGTTGTAGATGATCTAGTAGGAAGTCCCCAGTGTAATAGGTGTAGGTAGGTATAAACACTGGTGAGTCTTGTGATGAAAAGTTGTTCCTTGATGTCCAAGGCTCACATGCAGAGGCAAAAGGAGCAAAAATCACTAAATTGGAGGAAAAGTGAACATAACTTATATGTGACTCCTGGGTAGTTTGCTCCCATGATGGACTGGGTCTAATGTTACTGATTTTCACCTGCAGCTCTGTGCTTGCTAACATTTGCTGATAACCCAAGGTGTACCTGTGACCCCATCTCAGATCCACTGGAGCAAAATTTGTGGGAAATAGGCTTGGGAAGCTACAGTATTAGTTAAGTGTCCTGGGTGATTCAACCAGGAAGGTTGGAAACATTGCTGTAGTTAATGCCTGAAACGTCATCATCTGAATTTAACCCCTTGATTTCAGCAACAGGTCTCAAACTTTAGTTTGCACTGAGACTCGACGGCACTTAACAACAACAACAAAGCAGCTGAGAAGGAACCCTGATGGTGCAATGCTTAAGTGCTCGGCTGCTAACAAAAAGGTCAATGATTTAAACCCACCAGCCTCTCTGTGGGAGAAATGATCTGGAGATTAGCTCCTGTAAAGTATACAGCACAGAAAGCCCTATGGAACAATTCTACTCTGGACTGCTAAGCACAAGGTTGGCGGTTCAAATCCACAAGACGCTCCTTAGAGTTGCTATGGGTTGGAATCCACTCAATGCAGACAATAATAGTGATAACAAAACAGCTAAATCTCTACTATTTCACCTCAACCCCTTAGTTTTACAGGTCTTCTCAAATTTTAGAAGGCATTGAGGCTAAGAATGTTCAGATTGTTGGGTTTCTCCTTCAAAAAGTTTAATTGAGTGGACTTACTAGAGTCAAAACCGACTCAACACACTTAACAACAACTGTTGAGCCCATAAATCTTTATTTTTACGAATATGCTCAGAGACTGTGATGAAGGTGATCCTTGACAGGCACCTTGAATGTTGTTGTTGTTAAGTGCAGTCGAGTTGGTTCCAACTCATAGCGACCCTCTATAGGGTTTCAGAGGAGTGACTGGTGAGCTCAAACCACCAACTTTGCACTTCAAACTGACTTTGCTGTGCAGCACATTAACCCACAATGCCACACCCAACACTTTGAATAATATAATTTAATTAGGAGTCCTGGTGTGGTGCTGTAGCATAAGCACTGGACTACTAACTCCAAAGTCAGCTGTTCAAACTCACCAGGTTATCCTTGGAAATTTAATACAGGGTTGCTATAAGTTGGAACCAATGGAACGGCACTTAACAACAACAACAATTAGGAATGATTCCTCATGAAAATGAACACATTCCACTTCTTGAACTTTGGTGTGAAGGGGGGATTTTATAATTGAACTTAATTTCAGATAGCATACCTGAACCCAGGAGAGTATAAACTCTTAGGATTGGAATACTTTTTCTGCTTCTTCAGTGATGCATGATGAGCAACTAGAAGACTGAATTTTGCATAGTGTTGTTAATGGTGGTTTTGTGCTGTGGAGTTGGTCTGGACTAATAGGGGCCCTGTATAAGTTTTCTGAGGCTGTAAATCTTTACGGGAGTAGAAAGTCTCATCGTTCTCCTGTGGAGTGGCTGGTAGATTAGAACTGCTGACCTTACAGTTAGCAATCCAACTTGTAACCCACTACACATTACCAGGGCTTCTTCTTTTGCGTAATTGTTGTTGTTGCGTGCTGTGGAGTCGGTTCTGACTCAGCGACCCTGTACAGGGTTTCCAAGGCTTTAAATCTTTACGGGAGCAAAAAGCCTCATCTTTCTCCTGCGGAACAGCTGGTAGTTTCAAACTGCTGACCTTAAGGTTTGCAGACCAATTTGTAACCACTATGCTATACTACCAAACGTATTGTTGATTTGTTGAATGATGTTAAGCCATCATGTTTCTTACTCTTGCATTTCCCCAATATTATCTAACCAGAGGAAATCTCAAACAGATAGCTGGGTGGTGGTGACACGAGAAGAGGAAAACTTGGAAACATAATGGAGTCTCAGGAAGGAGGAAGAAAGGACAATAAAAAGAGGACAGAAGGGTTAGAGCCCCACACTCTGAGGACCTCTCAAGGAGATCTAGGGTGATCCTAATCTTGGACACCCATCACTGTTTGAATGTAAAGGCTTGGGTTGCCCCTTTGAAGAGACATGAATTGCTAGAGCTGCAGATGGGGCTCCCAGAGGGTAAGGTGAGGTGCCAATGAGAATACATACACAAAGCAAGACTATAGTTTTCTTCTCTGCTTGCTCTTTATTTTCTGAACGTGTCAGCAGGTGAAAAGGTGGACAACAGCATCATATGTAGTAGGTAGCTATCTCACCTCAGTTCTCTCAGTCTTCTATGGGGTCTTATGTCACTTCCTCCCACTCCTAAATGTTCTGAATACTTATCTGTGTTTTTAGTGAGACATCCTGGGCTTTTTGTGACCACAAACTGATGCCAAAAAATCCTAGCCTGTGGTATGCAGCTCTTAAGTTTTCACCAAGGACTGCTTCGAACAAGGAATGCTTCAAAGGAGTTAGAATGGTGTCCTTCAGAGATATTTTCTGGTCCTGCTTTGGTCTTTGGTGTGAGAATTGCTGTCAGGATATTACAATGGCCTCTCCTAGCTGTTGCTAGATCTGGTCCCGTATCTCAGAGCTGTACACGTTCAGAGACTGGAATATAAAGATTGTCAGATGTGATTTGGAGTTTAACAAATGGAACATATAGCTGTATATTCTTTAATCACAGGAAATGCCGCCCATCCCCTAGCAATTACTAAGTACCATATGAGGTATGGATTGCATCTCAATGTCAAGAAAACAAAAATCCTCACCACTGGACCAATAAACAACATTCTTATCAATGGTGAAAGATTGAAGTTGTCAAGGACTTCATTCTTCTTGGATCAACTATCAACATTCACGGAAGCAGCAGTCAAAAGATCAGACGACGTATTGCATTAGGCAAATCTGCTGCACAAGAACTTTTTAAAGTGTTGAAGAGCAAAGATGTCACCTTGAGGACTAAGATGCGCCTGACCCAAGCCATGGTATTTTCAGTAACCTGGATGCGAAAGCGGGACAGTGAATAAAGAAGATCGTAGAAGAATTGATGCATTTGAATTGTGGTGTTGGAGGAGAATACTAAAAGTGCCATGGACTGCCAAAAGAACCAATAGATCTATTTTGGAAGAAGTGCAGTCAGAGTGCTCCTTGGAGGCCAAGATGGCTAAACTTCATCTCTCATACTTTGGACATATTGCCAGGAGGGAACAGTCGCTAGAGAAGGATGTCATGCTGGGTAAGATGGAGGGTCAGAGAAAAAGAGGAAGGCCCCCAACGAGATGGATCAGCCAGGTGGCATCATTGATGGTGTCAAGTGTGGCAGAGGTAGTGAGGTTGGCCCAGGATTGGACATTGTTTCATTCTGCTGTGCATGGTGTCACTATGAGTCGGTTCCAACTTGATGGCACCTGACAACAATAACATATGAGGTATGAAGGAGAAAAATTATTTTATCTTGCATTCAATGAATTGTGTTCATGCAGTTTTATTCTGATGCTTTCTCAATGTATTGGCTGTAACAAAGAATGGATATTTTTGTTCCTTGTGGAGTTTCCACAACAGGGAATAGACTGTTCTTTTAAGTTGGGGGATGATAGAAAGGGTTGCCCTTTGTAGAAGAAGAAATCCATGTTATACATGAGGTTCTCCAGGTCACAAAGAACCTCATGTCAAAGCTTAGTACAGCATTTCTTAGATATCTTTGAAAAAAGAGTTTGAAGAAATCAGCTTTGTGGATGACACATGGAACTCAGCAAGCTCTAGTCTGCAGTGCCCCTAGGGCCACCACTTGCTTTAAAACAATTATATCATTTGTAGAGAACTTGACTGCTTATTAGACATGTGTTTTATGTTTTGTGCTCTGTGAGATTTATTGCTCTGCTTTGTATAATACAAGGGTAAGTAAAAAATTATTGCTATTAAGGTTCCGGTTCATACATTCATGAATTTATTTCCAATAAAATGTGATTAAACACATCTCTGAGATCAGTGGATAACTGCAGACAAGTTCACCTAGTAATGCACTCATCTTAGTTCCTGTTTGTGTCCCTTCAAAGAAAGTTACAACTGACACAGTGGCTTTCCAGAGGATCTGCTTGGACACTTAAATTCAAGGCAGAGAGGTCAGCTCAGAAGGTTATAGTTACTGTTTTTTTGGATTTCAAGGGGGTAATTTTGATTGAGTTTCTCAAAGGATATATCACAATCATGGGGGCTTATTAGGAAGAAATTTTAAGAACATTGAAAAGTGCATTGGTGAAAAATAAGGGCAGGAAATTTGCACTGAAGAATTTTTTTTTTTTTCCATTAAGACAATGAAACTGGTCATTTTTCATTTTGCAAGGGTAACTATATCTGTCCTATAAGAATTTCATTGGGAAGCCTTACCTCATCCATCCTGCAGCCCTGATCTGCCCCTTCAGACTTCTTTTAGTTTTCCAAACTCAAGGGACTTTTAAAAAGGAACACAATTTGAGTTTTTCAAGGATGCCAAAACTGCTGATGTGGTGTAAATTTAAAAGCTTGAAATTCTTGGAAGGGTTAGAGAGATGGAAACACCGTTTCAGAAGTGTATAGACCTAGATTAAGGATATGTTCAGAAACAATAGTTTCACATCTTGATATTTTAGTTTAACAAAAATTCCCATTATTTTGTAGCAGTACTTTTGACTTGTTGTTGTTAGGTGCCATCCAGTCGGTAATGACTCATAGCGACCTTATGCACAACAGAACGAAACACTGCCCGACTTAAGGAGCTCTGGTAGCGTAGTAGTTATGAATAGGGCTGTGAACCTTAAGGTCAGCAGTTCTAAACTACCAGCTTTTCCATGGGAGAAAGATGAGGCTTTCTGCTCCCATAAAGATTTACAACCTTGGAAACCTTGTACAGGGTCGCTATGAGTCAGAACTGACTCCACCCCACCGGCACATAACAACAACAACAATGAAATGCGAGCCTCTAAAATTCTTAAGAAAATTTCCAAAAGAATGTTACCAGTTAGAGCAGACACTAAATACAGACCTTATCCCAAACACTATACTCTTTTCCCAACAGCAGCCTTACAAAGAAAGAACAATAAAATCCCACATATTTAGCAGAAAGTTTGATAGAATGGGCTGTAGTATTTCTCATGCTGGTATTTGGGCTTGTTGATTTAGCTCATCAGACTAATTTCAAGCATTGGTTTCTAATGTATGTGTGGACCCTGGACCAGCAACATTAGCGTTATGTAGAATCTTGTTAGAAATGAAGATTCTCAGATATCACCCCAGAACTACTGAATTAGAAACTCTGGGAGAGAGGTCCAGTGCTATGCATTTTAACAGGCCCTCCAGGTGATTCTGATGCAGTCAAGATTAAGAAACAATATTCTAATGTGTATTCGCTCTTTTTTTTTCTTTTTTAATGTTTTTATTGTGGATTGAGTGATAGTTTACATGGAAAAATATCGGGTTTACTCTCATTGTTTCATTGCAATGATTACAATCCCCTCCTTGCATCATCATTCAACAGTATTTGCTTCATTCTGTTGTTGTTATTTGTTAGGGGATGTACACCAAAACACTCAGGAATATATAATAATTTAAACAACCAAAGGGAACATTCTGCAAGCCTGCCTTCTGGCCGCCAGCAAGCAGTCTTTCTCTTTCCATGAGTCTAGAGTCCTCAGCTGCTCTCGGCCTCCATGTCCTCATCTCTGTCTCCATCTGTGGTGTTGCTGCTTCTCTGGATAGGGTCCCACATTCCGCTCATGCTATTCTCCCTTCATGATCCTAGGGTCCTCTGTACCTGGAATGTAAGATTAACTACTCTCCCTTTTATGTTACAAAATTTCTACATTTATTGTTGTGACAATAGCAATTAGTCATGTTGCACTATTGACAATAGCAATTAGCACTACTCACTATTGAATCATAAGAATCTTATGCCCATCTCTGTTCACCAGATCTATCTAGACAAGATGAAAATCATCCAATTGGGATTCTTCTACCTTCCCTGGCTCACACTGAAACTAAACTCCCTCTTGAAAATTTGTAAGCCAGTCACTTTGTGCCTTTATGTTGTTGTTGTTGTTATGGACCATGGAGTTGATTCTGACTCATAGTGATCCTGTACAGGGTTTCCAAAGCTGTAAATCTTTACAGGAGCAGAAAACCTCATCTTTCTCCTGCGGAACAGCTGGTAGTTTCGAACTGCTGACCTTGTGGTTTGCAGCCTGATTCATAACCACTATGCTACCTGAGCTCCTTTTGTGCCATTATAGCACACACACACACACACACACACACACACACCCCATTTTAGATAGTCAATGTCTAAGTTGCCCTTCCCTATCACCCCTGCATACAGAGGGGATTGAAAGAAGACTTCTTCCCTCTCAACTACATTCATAAGTGTAAGCCAAGTACATCAAATTGTAGCAATTTGCACTTGTTTCCTTTATCAACATTTTAAAAAAAATTTTGTTTTAGTTGAGTTGTGATCTTCAAGCCATCGAACCTAGGTCAAATGGGTACTATCTGCAAGTTTGGGCATTCTTGTATATCTCCCCTAACTTCTTATCAGTTGGACCCTCTATTCTAACCTTAGCCATCTGTGGCTATGCCATTGTCCTTGGGCTCAGGCGACTTCAGGTCTCACCACATTTCAGACCAACCAGCCCTTCCTCTTCTCTCTCTCATCTCCAGGTCGACAGATGTCTATGGAACATGGTTGTATTCAGCCCATATCTTCATTGTTGCCTTTTCCCTACTTGCACTCACCAATAGACCAACATGGTCACCAGCAAGGCTGCTCATGTGATCCCTTTGAGATTCAGTCTTGGGGGTGGGGTGGGCGGTGTTCTGAAGGAACTTGATTGCTTGCCTTGATGGCTATCTAGGAAACAACTTGCTTGACCTTGTAGTAGCCATTCAGACTGCCATTTTTGTTTTTGTTTTTGTTTTCTATTTTTCCTGCTGGTCTTTCTTTCAAGAATTATCTTCTGTTCCTCTATCTGCTACAGGCTGGTCTGCTTGTCCTTTCAAGTGGGAATATCCCACCTCAAAAGGTTTTGGATGGAGCTCAGGTTCATATAGAAGCTAAGGCTCTATATGCTACCAAGGCTCCACAAGGAACCTATTCCACTGGGCAAGTTCTAGAACCCTTTTTAGGTATTTCAATGAATTATAGGCCAAAAACTGGCTTACAAGCTTTCTGTAATCATGTTTCCCGATGTTCCTTTTTATCTCACTCAAGTGTCTATTTTACAATAGTAGACAAAGGAAACCAATAGCCATAAGACAGTCAAGCATCCTAACATCATTTCCCCTCTTTTACCCAGACTATGACTTTGATCCCTATATCACAGGGCCCTGTTGTTCCAAGGTTGAGCATACATCATCACTATTTACTTCTGTCCCATTGAGCCCATGTAAACCTACCTAAGCGTTCCCCTATCTACCTTGTTCTTCCATTCCCCTCCCCCTTCACATGTACTGCCCTCCCCAACACCCAAACTATGATGTGTATTTCCCTAACCTATGTTCTGCTATCCTCTCATTCCCACTCTTGGTAACCTACAAATAATTTTTTTTTTTTTTTTTTCCTAGTATGGGTATCTTTTCTTAAGCTTCTACAATAATGGTCTTATGCAATATTTGGCTTTTTGTGACTGACTAATGTTACTCAGCATAATGTCCTCAAGGTTCATGCATGTTATGCAGTGGCTTATAGCTTCCTTGTTATTCTTCAAGATAGCATAACATTCCATTGTGTGTATGTACCAAAGTTTTTTTTATCCATTCTTCCATTGATGGGCATTTAGGCTGTCTCTATCTTTTTGCTATTGTGAACAGTGCTGCAATAAACATTGGTGTACATAGATCTCCTCGTGTACTGGCTCATATTTTTTGTGGGTATATACCAAGTAGAGGAATTGCTGGATCATAAGGTATTTCTATTTCCAAATTTCTGAGGAAGCGCCATACTGTTTTCCAGAGTAGTTGGATCATTTTGCATTCCCACCAGCATTGTCGGAGGGTCCCAGTCTCTCCATATCCTCACCAGCATTTATTTCCCTCTTCTTTTCTGAACTTTGCTGTTATTGCTGGTGTGAGATGGTATCTCATTGTTGTTTTGATTAGCATCTCTCTGAATGTTTGGTAAAACTCACCAGTGAAGCCATCTGGACCTCGACTTTTTTGGTTGGGAGTTTTTAAATGACTTGATCAATTTCTTTTGTTATAGGTCTGTTCAAGTTTTCAAATTTGTTGGAGTACAACTCTTCATAGTATTCTGTTATTATCCTGTTTATTTCCAGTGGTTCTGTTGTGACGTCACCCATGAGGTTTCTTATGTGTGTTATTTGTGTTTTCTTCCTCTTTTCTTTTGTAAGGTTTGCCAGTGGTTTGCCAATTTTATTAATCCTTTTGAAGAACCAGCTTCTTGCCCTGTTGATTCTTTCTATAGTTTTTCTGTTTTCTATCACATTTATTTCTGCACTAATCTTTATTATTTATTTTCTTCTGGTGACTATAGGCTTGCTTTATTGGTCTGTTTCTAGTTGTTGGAGATGCTGTGTTAATGTGTTAATTTTGGTTCTTTCCTCTTTTTTTACTCTTAGCACCACTTTCGCCATGTCCTAAAGATTTGGTATGTATTGTTTTCAGTCTTATATGTTTCTAGGAGCTTTGTGAATTCACATTTTATTTCTTCTACTACCTAGTAGCTTTTAAGCAGGGTGTTATTCAGTTTCCATGTTTCTTGTTGTTGGTATGTGCTGTGGAGTCGGTTCCGACTCATAGCGACCCTATACAGGCTGTACAGGGTTTCCGATGCTGTAAATCTTTATGGGAGCAAAAAGCTTCATCTTTCTCCTGCGGAACAGCTGGTAGTTTCTAACTGCTGACCTTGAGATTCGCAGCTGGATTCGTAACCACCACGCTACCAGAGCTCCTTGTATCTATTTCCTTGGTCTTCCTATTACTGATTTCTAAATTTATAGCACTGTGGTCTGAGAAGATACTTTATAGTATTTTGATGTTTGTAAATGTATGGAGGTTTGTTCTGTGGCCTAACACATGGTTTATTATGGAGAATGTTCCATGTGCACTGGAAAAGAATGTATATTGTGCTGTTGTTGGGTTGAATGCTCTGTACACATCTGTGAGGTCAAGTTGGTTGACTCTGTTGTTTAGTTCCTCTGTATCTTTTTTGAGTTTCTTTCTGGATTTTCTATCCTTTTCCAAAAGTGGCATATTAAAATCTCCCACTATTATTGTAAATTTGTCTATTTCTTTTTTCAATTCTAGTAGGGTTTGCTTTATATATCTTGGGACTCTTTTGTTGGGAGTGTAGATATGTTTTTATCATTATGTCATCTTATTCAATTGACCCATTAATCATGAGATAATGTCCTTTTTTATCTCTTATGCTGGTTTTTGCCCTAAAGGTTATTTTATCAGAGATTAGTATTGCCATTCCTGCTTGTTTTTTATTGCAATTAGCTTGGTATATTACTTTCCATGCTTTAACTTTTTAACTGTTTTTGTCTTTGTGGGTGAGGTGTGGCTCTTGCAGGCAGCATGCCTAAGTGTCTTGTTTTCTTATCCAGTCTGCCACTCTCTGTCTGTAACTGCTGCATTTAATTTATTGACATTCAGTGTAATTATCGATAGGTATGAATTAATTGCTGTCATTATGTTAGTTTTTTTTTGAGTGTTGCTGGTTCCTTTGTGCTGCATGCCATCCTGTGCTGAGTTCATTTTTTTTTGTGTGTGTGTGTGCTCTTTCTTGTCAGTTTCTTCTTAGTTTTAACATTTCCATGTTCTTTTTGAATCTTCATTTTCTTGTGTGCTGTGGAGAATTAATTTTCTTTGAGGTTACCCTATAATTTACTCACTTTTTCCTTCATTTAAAGCAGTGTATTTTATCCTGTAATCTACCTGACCTCCTCACCACCTGGATCTCTGTTTATATATTTTCCCCGTCTTTGACATTGTTATTATTTTGATCTATGACTGACAACTTAAGTCCTCTGAATTAATTGTTGTAATTCTGTTCTATTCTGGATTCTTCGTCTGTCAATTGAGTTCCGAGTATTGTTGCCACGTCTATCACTCTCTGGTTGTTGTCTGTTCTTGTTGGGTTTCAGTCCACAGAACTACCTTTAGGGTGTTTTGAAGTGGTGGATTGACTTTGACAAAGTCTCTTAGCTTCTATTTATCCTAGAATGTTTGGATTGCACTGTCATATTTTATTGACAGCTTTGCTGGGTAGATGATTCTTGGTGGGCAGTTTTTTGTTGTTGTTTTTTTTTTTTTAGGGTTTTTTCTTTTAGGGTTTTATATATGTCTCCCATTGCCTTCTTACCTGCATGCTTTCTGCTGAGAAATCAGATCTGATTTCCTTACCTTTGTAAGTAATATTTCTCTCCTTGTCTTTATTTTGGAGAGCTTTATTATGATATGTCTTGGTGATTTACTTTTGGGGTCTATCCTTTTTGGGGTTCATTCAGCTTCTTTATGCTTATCTTCTCATCCTGCAAGATGTTAGGGAAATTTTCTTTCAGAAGCTCTTCAATTATCTCCTCTGTGGGCTTACGTGATTTTTCCTGTTCCAGAATGCCAATAATTCTTAAATTATTTCTCTTCATGTTGTCCAACATGAATCTTAGACTTTCTTCAGATTTTTAAAATATTTTTTCTGCTTGCTCTTCTGTCTTAGCAGTATTGAGAGATTTGTCTTCCAGATCGCTGGTTCTGACTTCAATCTTTTCAATGCTATCCCTTTGTTCTATCAGTGTATTGTCCATTTCTGATATTTTATTATTAATCATTTAGACCTCTTTTTGCAGATTTCAAAATGTTTCCAATGCTATATCTCTTATTTTATCATTTCTGTAGCACTTTTCTGACTTCTTCCTTATTTTTCTCCACCCCTCTATGGAGCCTTTTGATGCACCTCAGTATCATTCTCCTGAATTCCTTCTCAGGCAGTTCCAAACCTGCTCTCCCTCTAATGGGAATTCTAGGTCAACCTCCAGCTCATTTGTTTCAGTTACTCTTTCTTGTTTCTGGGCATGTGCCAAAATCTTTTGTTGTTTCTTGAACATTTTCAATAATTAGATGTGTTTTGAATAATTAAATGGATGTATATTGCTGTATTATTAAGCTTACTGAGTGCCTCCTGGTAGATGTGATCAGGAATTAGGCTGTCCTTTTTGTGTCTTTTATTACTCACTTGTGAGTAATCTTAGCAAATGTTGGCTATCTCTGTAATGTATAGCAGTGAGTATTGGCTCCTGCCCAGATTGTGTGAATAAGGAAGACGATAGAAGAATTGATGTATTTGAGAATATCAAAAGTACCATGGACTGCCAGAAGAACAAACAAGTCTGTGTTTGAAGAAGTACTTCCAGTATGCTCCCTAGAAACCAAGATTGCCAACACTTCCTCTCAAACTTTGGGCATGCTATTAGGAGAGAACTGTCCCTCGAGTAGCACACCATGCTTGGCTAATTGGAGGGTCAACAAAAAAGAGGAAGACCCCAATGAGAATGATTGGCACAATGGCAGCAACAGTGAGCTCAAACATACAATAGTGAGGATGGCACAGAACTGGGCAGTATTTTGTTCTGTTGTGCACAGGGGTGTTAAGAGTTGGAACCAACTGGGTGAACAACATCTAACAACAACAACAACACTATTAAGTAGAGAAAGGAAAATAAAAGGAACAAAAAATGTCTTTCAGATCAATAAGTGTATTTTCTTGGTTACTGAATACAGTTTTACTGCAACTAATGCAGATTATTTTAGTATTATTCTCATATCTTAGTTTCCTTTGTATCTCTGTCCATATGCTGCTTTAGTCTTCATTAAGGCAATCTGCCCTGCTCTATTTCATTAAAAAAATATATATCCCCATGCATGCATCTTAAAACATAAAGCCAATATCTTCAATTTTTAAAAATTTCTTGTAGAAAGTATATATGTCAGAGATATTCTTCCACAATATTTTTTGTATATTGTTTTATTTTACTTAAATGGAAATGTCTTTTTCCATGGCTTCACAATGCCTTGGCTTTTCTTTTTGTTTGTTTATTTCCCCAAACTTGAATCAGGATAGAATGATTTTTTAATGAATTTTTTTAAACTGCAACAAAAAGCTTTAACTCACAGATTTCGTATTTGAGTGATTTCAGTTTCTGTGACCTAAACCCGAAAGCCAAATTAAGAAGCATGCCTTCTGTGTCAATGTGGAATATTTAGAAATAAAATCTTTAATGAGAAAAGATATTTACATTATTTTGAGAGAACAATCTATGTTCCCCCATATTAGTAAGTAGCCCAGGTACAATTTGCTATTCTTTATTTGAAAAATTGTTGTTTGCTGTTGAGTCAATTCTGATTCACCGCAACCCTATTTGACAGAGTAAATGTACCCCATAGGGTTTTCTAGGCTTTGATATTTACAGGAGCAACTGACTGGATCTAGGTTGGACAATGAATAAGGAAGACCATAGAAGGCCGAGCATGCACCACTTCTAGAACTTTTCTTGAATTTGTCCCTAATCTCTTCTAATTACTCACTATTTTCTTCTGAAATGCATGTTGGTAAATGTAATCTTTGACTAAATCCAGAATAGGAAACAGATGAAAGGACCAGAGAGGGCTATGACTGGTATAGGATTTGAATTTCTGGTGATGGGGGAAAAGAGACATATTATTTTGCCTCTACATCCTGGACTCCTGAAAATAGATTCATCCCTAATTGGGGTCATATATCTTGTTCTGGGAGTCCTGGTATGGCACTTTAGGATAAGCATTCAACTGCTAACCACCAGCTTGGTGATTCAAACCCACTAGCTGCTCCTCGGAAACCCTATACAGGATCACTATGAGAACTGACTCCATGGCACTTAACAACAAAACATCTTATTCTGGAGAGTGGTGGTGCTGTAGAAAAGCACTGGACTGCAAACCACAAGGTCTGCAGTTTGAGCCCATCAGCTACTCTGGGGGAGAAAGATGAGGCTGTCTGCTCCTACGAGGATATGCAACCTCAGAAACCTTATACAATGTCGCTAGGAGTCGAAACTGACTAGACAGCACTTAGTAACAACAATCAACAACAGCAATCTTATTCTAGTTCAGAGAATGTCCTTCTCAGTTTATTCCTCTTTGGGATGTATTAATGAAAATTGCTGCACAAGACCTCTTTAAAGTGTTGAAGAGTAAACATGTCAGTTTGAGGACTAAGGTGCACCTGGCTCAAGCCATGGCATTTTCAATAACCTCTTATGCATGAGAAAGCTGGACAGTGAATAAGGAATATTGTAGACTAATTGATGTATTTGAGTTATGGTGTTGGAGGAGAATATTGGAAGTACCATGGACTGGCAAAAGAACAAATAGATCTGTGTTGGAAGAAATATAGTCAGAGTGCTCCTTGGAAACCAGGATAGTCAGACTTCGTCAATCATACTTCAGACATATTGTTAGGAGGGACCAGTCACTGGAGAAGCATCTCATGTTTGGTGAAGTGGAGGGTCAGAGAAAAAGAGGAAGACCCCCAACCAATGAGATGGATTGGCATGGTGGCAGCGTCACGGGCTCAAACATAGCATCGATTGTGAGATTGGTTCAGGATTGGGCAGCGTTCTGTTCTTTTGTGCATAGGGTTGCTGCGAGTTGGTGCTAACTCAATGGCAACTAACAACAACAACAACAATGAAAATTGTACTTTGAATTTATTTCAGTGTCTGCTCTGATCTGTGCCTTCCAGTTCTGTTTCCAAGTGGGTATTGTTAGTTGCCATTGAGTGGATTCCAATCCATGTAACCCCATTTGTACAGAATAAAACTGCTTAGTAGGGTTTTCATGACTGTTACCTTTCAGAAATAGAATGCCAGGTCTGTCTTCTGAGGTGTCATTGGATAGATTTGAACCATGAACCTATTGGCTAGAAGTCGAGAACTTAACCATTTATTCCAACCAGGGACACCCAGGTAGAGAGCATTGCCCAAATACTAGAGGAAGGAGAGCACATCAGTGCCAAAGACCACACCTCATGAAGAAACTTAGCTAAGACTCCACCTAATTAAAGGAGCAAGGGACAGGAGGGTCTGACAGAGTGAAGGAATTTATCCAAATGAGACATGGAGCATTGCCTAACATTAGTATATAAATTATTGAAATCACATAAATTTAAAACAGATTTTACTCATGCTACATCTATTCCTCACTTGCCTACTATCTCACTATCCAACATTTTGCATTTACAACTTTGAAAAAGTTCTCAAATAATTGTGTGAATAATTATTCAATTAAAGCTTCAGTAAGAGCTATAAAGAAAAGGCAATCTAACCAACTGAGGACTGGATGGTTGAATCAAATGTTTCTTTCTTTCTTTTCATTTAAAATGATATTTAAGCAACATGGTGCGGTATATTAATATGACAATGCTGGAGTTGTACATCTTGGATACCAATCCTGCTCCTGTCATTTGCCAGAATAATATTCTTAGAAAATTTACTTCAACACTCAGAGTTTCATTTATAAAACAGTGATTTTCATTTATAATACAGGGTTTCTGTAAGAGATAAGGTATATGAAACATTAGGCACTCAACAAATGAAACTCTCATTGCTGCTGCCAGCATCTCTGGCTTTGTCCCTGCTTTCTTATTCTATACAATCTCGCTGTTGTCTATGGCATCTGTCTTCTATGTGTTTATGAATCCTAAATCATTATCACCAAGTCTACGTTCTATATCTGTAAATATGACCTTGTCTGAAAATAGGGTTTTCTTTTGCCTTGTTAATGAGTTTATACTCACATGGGGTATATCTCAGACTCCTGGTGTGGTGCTGTAAGATAAGCATTGGACTGCAAACCACAGGGCTGGTGGTTTAAACCCACCAGCCATTCCTTGGGATCCTTATATAGGGTTCCTATGAGTAGGAAATGACTCGATGGCACTTAACAACAGGGTATATCCTAAACCTAATAACCTCCAAGTTACAAAGACTGGGATAGACACAGAGACTGACAACATGTTAGAACCCACTATAAGCTAAGAAACTCCAATGATCTCTGGCATCCACAGAAGGAATGGCTATGTCTGAGACCTTGATTTGGACTTTTGGCCTTCATAACTGTGAGGAAATAAAATTCTGTTATTTAAAGCCACTCACTGGTGGCATTTCTGTTACAGATAGCTAAAACAATATTTTAAGAATAATTTTATAGGAAATGTTTAAGGTAAAAGGAAATAAATTGTCTTTTTTTTTTTTTTAATCTCAGAAAAAGAACATACTAGTGGTATATTTCAAATGTCAATTATGAATGTTCTTCCATATGAACTACATCTCTTGGGAGAATGTACTTAATGGTGGAGCACTAATAAATCTAATATAACCATCAGAAAGATCTTCATTGTATTGGTTTTGAAGATATATGGCTTATATCTGTGTCCCATTGTTCCTAGTTTTAGAATCTAAAACAACTTAAAATAAGTTTCTAAATTCTCTTCCTCATCAGCTTTTCACGGATATATATTATCAAATTCATAGTTTTAACATTCACTATAATTATTGTTGTTGTTGTTAAGTGCCGTCGAGTCGGTTCCGACCCATAGCGACCCTGTACATGGTTTCCGAGGCTGTAAATCTTTACGGGAGTAGAAAGCCTCATCTTTCTCCCGCTGAGCGGCTGGTAGTTTCGAACCGCTGACCTTAAGGTTCGCAGCCCGATTAGTAACCACTACGCTACCAGAGCTCCTTTATATTATTATATATAATTATATTTATATTCTTATTCATTGCTGCTTTCTTCAGGGCCCCATACTCAATACTTGGTTTATGATGTTTTCTCAAGGACTGTATACTATGTGACTGGAAACCCATCACAATTTTTCATGCAACTCTTAAGGGTTTTTTGTGTGTACTGATCTTCAAGCTTAACATTTCTAAATATATCACTAATTCATCATATGTCATCATTTCAGCCTCCTTATCAGCTTGCTTTGAACACATTCCAGACCTTCAAAGACTCACTAGAAATGTGGCACCCAGAACTGAACCCAGCATGACACATATGGTCTGACAAATATGGAGCACTCTGAATGGGGCCCCATACTACATGATGGAGTCCTGCAGATTTGTGGTTTGAACCCACCAGCCGCTCCTAGGAAACCCTATGCAGGGTAGCTATGAGTCAGAACTGACACAATGGCACACAACATTAAATTTATGGAAAAATAATGTATACATTGGAATCCTGGTATGGCCATGTAGGATAATGCACTGGACCACAAAGTCTGTTTGAACTGCAAGGTCGGTGTTTCAAACCCACCTGCCACTCTTCAGAAACCCTATACAGGGTCACTATGAGTTGGAACCGACTCTATGGCACTTAACAACAATAACAATGTATGCACTAAGGGAATTGATAATTCCAGAGTAGGTCACATGTGCCAGACCATATTTTGTATGCTGGGTTCAGTTCTGGGTGCCACATTTCCAGAGTCTTTGGAAGTCTGCATTGTGTTCCTGGTGTGGCACTAGAGGAATCAGCACTGGACTGTGAACCACTAAGTCAGCAGTTCAAACCCACCAGCTGCTCCTGGGAAACCCTGTACAGGATCTCTATGATTCGGAACACACTCAATGACACTCAACAACAACAACACTGTGTTCAAAAGAAAGCTGATTGAGAGGTTGAAATGATGACATATGAGTAATTAGTGAAAATTTTTGAAATATTAAAGTTGAAGATCAGTACACACAGGAAGTACTTAAGAGTTTTATTTTAAAAATTGACAGGTTATCAGTCATAGTACAAAGTTCTTGAGAAGATATCATATACTAATTAATTATTGCAAATCTGCTGTACAAGAACTTTTTTTAAGTATTGAAGAGCAAAGTTGTCAGCTTGAGGACTAAGGTATGTCTGACACAAGCCATGGTATTTTCAACAGCCTCATATGCATGTGAAATTGGGACAATGAGTAAGAATTGATGCATTGGAGTTACGGTGTTGGAGGAGAATATCGAAAGTACCATGGGCTGCCAAAAGAACAACAGATCTGTGTTGGAAGAAGTGCAGCCAGGGTGCTCCTTAGAGGCCAGGATGGCCAGACTTCATCTCTCATATTTCGGACGTATTGTCAGGAGGGACAAGTCCCTGGAGAGGGATATCATGTTTATTAGGGGGAGAGTCAGAGAAAAAGAGGAAGACCCCCAGTGGGATGGATTGTCAAAGTGGCAGCATCAATGGGCTCAAGCATGGCAACAATTGTGCGGTTAGTCCAGAACTGGGCAGTGTTTCGTTCTGTTGTGCATAGGGTCACTATGAGTTGGTACCAACTCAATGGCACCTAACAACAATAACAACAATTATTAAGTATGGCACCCTGAAGAGAGCAACAATGAATAAGAAAGGTATACCATAGCGTAGTGGTTACGAATAGGGCTGTGAACCTTAAGGTCAGCGGTTCGAAACTACCAGCCGCTCCGTGGGAGAAAGATGAGGCTTTCTACTCCCGTAAAGATTTACACCCTCGGAAACCCTGTACAGGGTCGCTATGGGTCGGAACCGACTCGACAGCACTTAACAACAACAACAACCATTTAAAATAAATATACATAATAATTATGTTGTTATTGTTAAGAGCCTTTGAGTTGATTCCCACTCATAGTGACCTTGTATAGGGTTTCCGTGGAGTGGTTGGTGGAAAAAATTGTGTAAATTTGATTTAAAAATATATATATAACCTTGAAAAGCTGATGAAGAAGAGAGTTTAAAAACCTATTTTAGGTTGCTTTCAATTTCAGAACTAGAAACAATGGAGCACAGATATAAGACATGTCTTCAAAACCAGTAAAATGAAGGTCTTTCTGATGATTATATTAGTTAATTTACTGAAATCTTAATCTCATCTGTACTGTTCTTGGTTCTATCAGTGTATAGGGAATCCTCCCAACAGTCCTACCAACTGATGCTATTATTACCTCATTTTCACACACAAAGAACCTGAGGCACAGAGAGTTAAGCACTTGACCAAGTTAACATAGCTATCAAATAATAGAATCTCAGTTTAAATCCAAACAGTCTAGCTCCAGAAGCCAGGCTCTTAACATCATCTCTTCAGTTAGATTATCAATCCCTATAATGGGAAATTTCTTGCATAATTTCCTTGGTCATTCATCAGCAGGATACTGTCCAGATTGAGAGGATGCTGTATGGGACTTCTGAAAGCTTTCTAGCTGATGATTACGAGTCTTTGATGCTGCTAAAATAAGCTGATGAACATTCACCAGTCAAGCCAATTCAGATGTTAAAGTCTTTTATTTTAAGCTGAATCAAGAAACTATGTTTTGACTGGAGAGCTTTTTGTATGCTGTAAGATAAGCACTGGTCTGTGAACAACAAGACACATTATTTAAGCACACCAGCTGCTCTGCAGAAAAAAATATGTTTTCTGCTTCTGTAAATATTTACATCCTGGGAAACCCTACACAGGGTCACTATGAGTCAGAATCTACTGGATGACTTGTAACAATAAAACAACAACATAAACAACTATGACAACTGATGGGTAGTTGGTGTTTTTGTCTTTTGGACAACACCGCCTTTCTTTTGTTCAAAGAAAGTATCAATAAGGCTCTTTCTACTCTCTGAGAACTTATTATTGATGCCTGTCATCAATACCGTCAATAATGTTGTCAACAATGTTGTCATGGTCAACAATGACAACATTGTTTGTCAGTGTGATTTACTGCAGCTTCTTTTTGTCCCCCACTGAGACCACAACTGAAGTCTCCAAATGTAGCTGCTCAGCTGGACTGTTGACTTTCATCTCCTATAGGAGTATGATTGAAATTCATTAATTCTCACTGCAACAAAACGTTCCTTTAATAGACCAGTACTTTCCCAAGGACAAAGCATTAAACATTTTAGTCTTAAATAGTATTGTGCCTTAGCTCCTTGCTGGAGTTTTAAAAAATATTCCACAGTGGTGTATGCATGCTCACTTGTAGAAAGTATCTCCCCTCACTGAACAGAAAGTTCACTAGTTTGGACTAAAGCTTAATGTGATTTGGGTACCATTCTCATCTCCTATTCACAATCACATTTAGTTGAAGATCTTGCTTTTCCTTTAATGTGGGAGAACACCTATTTTACCAGCTTTAACCACCACTACATGTTCACATGCCCTGTTTTCTTTCCAGTCCCTATGTACTGATTGTTTACCAACAAAGGCTAACCCTTCACTTGTACACTAGATTGTATGTCTTTCTGCTTACTCAAGGACTTTGTTGTAGAGATCTCTCCCTTTCCTGCATCACAAATTTATTTCCTGAGATGGAATACTTTTAGGGAGAAGCAGGTATGGTTGAGGGTTAAATCAAGAGTTCTCCTTTGGAATGTCATTAATCTATTAATAGATCATGTAAATAAACCTCAGCATCATTGACTCCTGAGACTAGAAAAATTAGATGGTATCTGGTTACCACTACTGAGTGCTCTGAAAGACATCACACTTGAAGACCTGCATACAGTGAGAGAAAAATGTAGAACAAAGCTAAAATCATAAAAATCCTAAGAAATACCAGGTTTACTGTTCAGGTAGAGACTGGTGGAACTCTTCAGGTCGCCCATCAGGTCTGGAAATGAACTCACCCGCATGGCTCAATTTTTAGCCCAAAAATAGAAAGGTCTATAAGATAAACAATATCACTAAGTATGCACTAAGAATAATCAACAATTTGAGATCAAAAGAGCTGCAATTGCTCAAGCATAAAGTTTATAAGGCAGGAAGGATTATGAAGGAAGGAGGAATGGGAATGGGAAATACAAGGAGAAAGTGGGGTAAGTAATGTTACATTGTAGGGATTGCAATCAATGGCAGGAAACAACAAAATGTGTGTGAATATTTGGATGGGAAACTGGTTTCTCTGTAAACCTTCACCCAATTCACAATAAAAAGTTAAAAAAAAAAAAAGGTAATAGTACTTCTAGTTTAAAATTGCTTAATAAGTCAACTACTATAAAATAGTGACAGATTTTTTCAGAGCGATGGACATAATAGGACATAATAGGCAGAGATTGACTAGTTTTCTATGAGGGCAATCAATATTTTTGGTGTCTTTAAAATCGATTCTTAGCATGCCTGTTATTAAGAAATATATTCTTTAATTTTAACTTTAGCAAAGGATGTGCACCTTCTTAGATAAGACATTTGTTTGCAAACTTTAAAAATGCTTGTGAATTTATCATGAAAACTTCTTAGAATGATGTCTCCCACCACTATTTTTAATGGGATTCTAGAGTCTGGTAACAAAATAATACTCTTAGTGCTTCACATGTAAGACTACAAAATTTTCAGTGATCTTCCTAAATGACTTAAGTTAGTGTTTACTTTTTCAATACAATCTGCAATAATTTGTTGATAAAAATTAAGAATTGTCCCTTCTTCATAGCTGAAGTTAAAGCCATACTGGGCATGGGAAAAATTAAGATTCAGCACTCTCCAAGCTTAAAAAATAAATTTTATTTTAACTTAGTATTGTTGTTAAGTGCCATCGAGTCAATCCCGACCCATAGCGACCCTTTATAGGGTTTCCGAGGAGCGGCTGGTGAGCTTGAACCACTAACCTTGCAGTTCAAACGGCTTTGCAGTCTGGCGCATTAGCCCACAGTGCCACACCAGGACTCCTTAGTATAGCTAATTATAAACTTTGGTATAATAAACATGAATTTGTGCTGTTTAATTGTTGATTAGAGTCCTGGTGCAGAGCTATAGGATAAACATTGGACTGCTAACTGTAAGGTTGGCAGTTTAAACCACCAGCTCCTCCTTGGAAATCCTATGCTGGGTCATTATATTGTGGTTAACTACCACAACAACTGTTTCATCTCTCAAACAGTCATCATAAAGAATCACAGAATTCAGGTAGATACTCTAAGGTTAATATTCCTGGAATTTCTGGTGTACTCCATGTGCATTGAAGAGATGCAGAACTTTCATAATCATTCTAGAAGCTAAGATGCAAGATGGGAAAGGAGGGCGAGGCTCTCACACTGACTCCATTTTCTACGTTGGGTAATAAGTTGTTGTTGTTGTTAGGTGCCATCGAGTTGATACTGACTCATAGTGACCCTGTGCACAACAGAACGAAACACTTCCCAGTTCTGGGGCAAACTCATAACTGTTGCTATTCCTGAGCCCATTGAGATTGCCACTGTGCCAATCCATCTCATTGGGGGTATTCCTCTTTTTCTCCCCTCCTCCACTTTACCAAACATGGTATTCTTTTCCAGGGATGGTCCCTCCTGATGATATGTCTGAAGAATAAGAGACGAAGTCTGGCCATCCTGGCTTCCAAAGAGCACTCTAGTTTTACTTCTTCCAACACAGATTTGTTTGTTCTTTTGGCAGCCCATGGTACTTTTAATATTCTCTTCCAGCACCATAACTCAAATGCATCAATTCTTCTACAGCCTTCCTTATTCACTGTCCAGCTTTCACATGCATATGAGGTTATTGAAAATGCCATGGCTTGGGTCAAGTGCACCTTAGTCCTCAAGCTGGCAGCGGATGTATCTAATGTAATAATACGTCATTTGATTTCTTTTTTTTTTTAATGTTTTATTGTGAATTATATGATAGTTTACATGAGATAACTTTACTTTTACATTTATTCTATTGTATATCGTTTCATTGCCATGGTTCCAATCACCTCCATGCATCATCAACCGACCAAAGGGTATACCCTACAAACCAGCCCCCTAC
>NW_006408657.1:8834663-8835962 GCF_000296735.1 Chrysochloris asiatica
TAATTTGATAGCATTGTGGTCTGAGAAGACGCTTTGTAGCATTTTGATATGTGTAAATTTATGTAGATTTGTTTTGTGGCCTAAAACATGGTCTATTCTGGAGAATGTTCCATGTGCACTTGAAAAGAATGTGTATTGTGCAGTTGTTGGGTTGAATGGTCTGTACACATCTATGAGGTCCAGTTGGCTGATTGTGTTGTTTAGGTCTTCTGTGTCTTTGTCAAGTTTCTTTCTCTTTGTTCTATCCATTTTTGAAAGTGCTGTATTAAAGTCACCCACTATTATTGTAGATTCATCTATTTCTTTCTTCAAATCTATTAGAGTTTCTTTTATATATTTTGGAGGTCTTTCATTGGGAGCATAGATATTTATTATGGTTATTACATCTTGTTCAACTGTCCCTTTAACCATGAGATAATGTCCATCTTTATCTATTATGCTGGTTTTTTCCTTAAAGTTTATTTTATCCGAGATTAGTACTGCCACTGCTGTTCACTTTTTATTGCAATTAGCTTGGTATATTTTTCCCCAACCTTTGACTTTTAATCTGTTTTTGTTTCTGTGTGTGAGATGTGTCTCTTGCAGACAGCATATTGAAGGATCTTGTTTTCTTATCCACTCTGCCACCCTCCATCTCTTAAAAGCTGCATTTAATCCATTTACGTTCAGTGTAATTATCGATAGGTATTGATTAATTGCTGCCATTGTATTTGTTTTTTTGTGCTGTTGCTGCTTCTTTGTTCTGTTTGTCTTCCTTTGTTGAGTTCATGATTTTTGTGCTCTTTCTTGTGAGTTTCCTCATAGTTTTAATGTTTTCATATTCTTCTTGGATTTTCATTCTCTTGGTATGTTGTGAAGTGTTAATTTTCTTTGAGGTCGCCTTATAGTCCATTAACATTTCTGTCCATTTAGTGTAGTCTATTTTATCCTGTAATCGACCTGATCTTCTCACTATCTGGATCTCTTTTCCTACGTGTTTACCTTCTTTTACATTGGTCTTGTTTTGATCATAGACTGACCTCCCAGAGTCTCTGAGTTTGTTCTTATAGTTTTGTTTTGTTAACAACTCTTCTTTCTGTTGACTTAATTCAGGGAGGTGCTGCCACGTATGTCTGTCTCTGGTTGTTATCTGTTCTTGTTGGTTCTCAGTCCACAGAACTCCCTTTAGGATGTTTTGTAGCACAGGGTTGGCTTTGGTAAAATCCCATAGCTTCTGTTTATCCTGGAATGTTTTGATTACACCATTGTATTTGATTGAAAGCTTTGCTGGATAAAGGATTCTTGCTTGGCAATTTTTTT